>NC_045170.1:8176849-8344349 GCF_900700415.2 Clupea harengus | reverse complement strand
CGATGCCGTGTTGTGGAGCGGGCGTGCCAGCACTCTTAACTGACCTGTTGGGCCGCAGGTAAAACATTAATGAATCAGAGTTATTATAGTTAAGGAAAATAATAACAAATAAAAATAAATACAACCCCACAAAAACAAATAAAAAACACAATGGACAATGACACAAATTAAAACGGTATAGAATAGCAGGTAAAATCAGCTTTGTTTTTGCCCTTGCCCACTATGGTTGCTATATGCCCTGTTTGATTTCTTGAGAGACAATGGCCTCATATTTAAAGTCATGAATTCCTTGAAATCTTACCTTTATCAGCTTTTTTAAATCAAGGCCTTCATAATACCAGAAACACTAAATAAAAACTTAAACTAGTCAATTCCTCAAAATGTATGCTACTTATGCAAACCAAATCTAAACTGAAAATCAAAAAGACTAAATAAAAGTAAAAAACAATGATGATGCTTTATCCTCATTTCTGCTTCGCCTAGAGTGTGTGCTTGGCGTCGGCCCTTACCCTATGTTGAAGGCGGGGCTCGCAGCAAAGTTGAAGCCCCCGCCGGGAGCTGGGGGTTGGGGAGTTGCCGGGGCGGCGGGATTTGGTCCGCCACCAAAGGTGAAGATCCCCGAGGCGGCGCCAGCGGGGGGCCCAAACGCACCGGCACCCCCGAATGCGAAACCTCCACCTAGCAGCAAGAGACAGACGCAGAGTGAGTGAGGGAAAACACCAGCACTGCAGAGGTAGGGAAAAGCTGCTCAGGAAGAACAGTGTGTCGTGTACTAAAGGATATAATAATAATAATAATAATAATAATAATAATAGTCAGGTATTAATGGCACACACGACACACTGAATGAATAAGACTCTGAAGCCTCCCGAACAAAAGAAGCAAAAGAGTACCATGACAAGGTGACGACAACATTCTACAGGTTTGGAAAGAGTAATAATTTGTTCCATGAACGAAGTCTCAACCAAAAGTGAAAGTTCCATCACCATCGTCATTGCTCTATATCCATTACTAACATCACGCACACAGCTTCTGGTTGATCAAAACGGGCTAGATATTTGCTCTTCATGAGAACAAGGTGAAAATAGTGTTGAGCAGCAGTGGGGCGCAGGAAGAGGAGCTACTGGTAGAGAGAAGAGTGTGAGGGGCTCGGAGGAGAGCAGCAGTTCCTACCTTGTCCTGTGGATGCATTGGAGGAGCCGAACGCCGGTGTGGCATTGGCCGGCTGGCCGAACACGGGTGCTGCAGTGGGTTTGGCGCCAAACGCTGGTGCCTGGGATCCAGCGGAAAAGGAGGGGGCGGCTGAACCGAATGCCGGAGCAATCGGCTGCGACGCATTTTGACCAAACATGGAGGACTGCGTGGAGCCAAAGCCAGTGGTGGAGGAGGCGGGGCTAAACGCAAAAGGCGGGGGGGCTGGAAGAGAAGAGGGAAGGAAAAGAAAAAAATTCAATAAATCATCATTGGAAAAATCTAAATTTTGTGTATATAAGGACAACCACCTGCTCGTCCTGCATAAGCTCTGATACACAAGCAGCACTGGAGACATGCAGACAAGTTTCACAGTAACTCTACCCAAGATCACAACCCCTGGGATATTTACCCCATGTAAGTTTTGGGCACAAGCATGACCGAGCACAGAATACCAGACAGCACATCTGCACACCAGCGTACCCCTACACCCTCTTAGGTCTGCCCACGTATACTGCTGTGACCAGCGTACCCCTACACCCTCCAAGGTCTGCCCACGTCTACTGCTGTGACCAGCATACCTGCAGGAGCTGCTGTAGATGAAGACGTCGCTCCGAAGGCGAAAGAGGGAGCGGCCGTGTTGCCTGCCGAGTTGAACATGAAGGGTTGGGCCGGGGTGGCCGAAGGCGCGGCTGGGGTCTCTTGCGTCTGCTGTCCGAAAAGGAAGGCCTTCGCTGGAGGGGCATCCGTGGTGGCGGTGCTCTGGCCAAACATGAAGGTGCTGGTGGGGGCAGGGACGGGGGCAGGAACAGGGGACGGGGCCAGGGTAGTGGTGGAGCTGGCCACGGCACCAAACAGGCTGGGGTGTGGAGGGGGTGTGGAGGAGGGTGTGCTGGAGGTCGCTGCAGCCATGAAGCCAAAGGCTGGCTTTGCAGCTGATGAATCTGTACAGAGGAAGGGGTAAGTTGAATGTCATTTCTAAATATATTTGGATCAGCTTTAAACTTTAAAACATTAAAATCATCCAATTAATGTACAGCACAAGTACAGCAGTTTCATACACAGACATAGCAAGACAGCCACGGCCCAGATGCTCTCACCTGTGCTAGTCTGGCCGAATGAGAACGCGGGTTTGGGGGCGTCCACCTCGCTCTTCTCCGCAGGTTTCCCGAAGGCAAAAATAGGTTTGGGCTCCGCAGCCGCTTCAGGCTTGCCGAAGGAGAAGCCGCCAGAGGGAGCAGCAGTGGTGATGGGCGCCTTCTCCGCCTCCTTCGCAGCACCGAAGAGGAATCCGGCGGTCGTAGTAGAGGTGGAGGACGCCTCCTTCTCCTCGGGGTTCCCAAAAGAGAAGACGGGCCCAGACAACGCCGGCTCCTTGCTCACAGACTCGCCGAACTTCGTGGCAGCGGGGAGCAAGGATGGAGTAGAGGTGGTCAGCTCGGCCCCGGCGAGCGTCCCAAAGATGGGGAGCGAGGTTGAAGAGGCCGAGGTGACGGAGTTGGAGATGGCCGGGGCGTCCTGAGGGGTGGAGAAACTAAAGGTGGGGCTGGGGGCAGCACTGAGTTTGTCTTCTGGTTTAGAGAGGCCAAAAGAGAAGCCTGTGGCCGAGGGGTCGACCGCAGGAGCAGAGACGGGTGCGGCGCTGGCTTCGGCGGCAGGTGCTGTGCTTGCTGTGCCAAACGTTATGGTGCTGCCGCCGAACTTAAACCCATTGCCTAAGCTTGGAGCGTCCGCCTTCTTAGAGTCTTCAGTGGTGGAAGAGGATGAGGAGGTTAAGTCAAATGTGAAGCCCCCTGACGAAGTGCCACTGGCGGTAGAGGACACCTCAGAGGTTGTGGAGTTGCCAAATTTAAAACCTCCTGAGGATGAGTCTGAGGCACCCCCGAACTTGAAGCCCCCGGTGGAGTCTGAGGGTGCACCGCCGAACTTGAAGCCACCACCACTAGGGGCGCTAGAGGAGTCCGAGAAGGTTCCGGCAAATTTAATGCCATCCGAGGTGGCAGAGGTACCGCTGGAGCCGAATTTAAATCCCCCGGAGCTGGAATCGGTGAACGTCGCAGAACCGAGTGCGGCTGTGTTGGGAAGAAAGAACAAAAGAGAGAGTTGGAGAGGGAGATGTAGGTCAGAGCGAGGGAGGATGAGAGATTACCATTTTCAAGAAAAAATATTTGTTTAATGCAAATAACGTGCCAATGGAAATATTTTTTTTCCTGTTTATAGCTTCCAGTCGTACCTTTAGACTCGATTTTGGCTCCAGGCTTGTTGGTCTGGCAGGCCACACACTGTACGTCTTCTCCTTTGTTCTGCACACAGCACACGTCACATTCCCAGCTGCCTGCTGGCTTCTTGAACTTATCCCCAAAGCCAAGAGAGGGCGCTGCAGAGCCACTGGAGGAGGACAGAGGGGGCAAGGAGGCGGGCGCTGCTCCAGATGCTCCTGACAGGGGCAGAGAAGGGGGGGTTAATGATGAACTTCAGAAGAGAAGAGGACAGAAGAGGTCAGGACTGCCCAGAGAGGGAGACTTGGGCTGTGTTCGAAAACTCTTAAAATGCTGTCTTACTACCTTCCTTCTCTTAAAGTAGAGAAGGAAGGACTGTTCGAAATCCGTTATTCTGTCTCTTCCGGGATACCTTAAAATCGTCCACGTGACGGTCATTACCCATAAATCTGTGCGCCAGCTCCCTTCGGTAACTGCAAATTGTAAACAAAGATGGCGGACCAAACTCCGCTGACGGCCGTGATTTGTATGTAAATGTACATCTTTCGGCGTTTTCTCGCTTAGATTTGTTTTAAGTTACAGAGAAATAACGTTATTGTAACCAGTAACCAGCAATAATGGTTGATGTAACTTTGCGAGGTGTCAGTCAGCCAACTTTCTAACATTAGCAGGCCTTGGTCTCAAAATCTCAGACTCAAACCAGTGATCAAAAAAAGCTTGCTAAGAGACGAGTCTTCATTTAATGGGGCCTTCACATAGAGTTGACTATTAGAATTCTTGTCTTTGTAGGTATGCATTGTGTTGAACTGTCAAAGGCCAACTTACAAGTAGAGACCAGAAATGACCAGAGTGATATTAACATAATTCGCTCACCTGGTTTTGGACTCAGACAGGCCACGCACTTGGTGTCCGGCCCTTTGTTCTGCACCATGCACGTGTCGCAATCCCACGAGCCCTCTGGCTTTTTAAACTTGTCCCCAAATCCCAACAGTCCAGCAGAGGTGGAGGATGAGGTTGTGGTCGCAGCAGCAGTAGCAGCGGTGGATGTGGAGGAGGCTGCTGAAAAAGCCGGCAGGGTCAGACCAGGCTTAATGCCGGAGCCAGGCTTGGCGGTTTCGCAGGCCACACACTTCAGGGCATCCGGCTTGTTCTGAACAAGGCAGGTGTCGCAGTCCCACGAGCCCGCTGGAGGGGCAAACAGCGCCGCCAGACCTCCACTGGAGGCCGCCATAGAAACTGCGGGGGGTTTACTGTCTAATTTAGAGGAGGAGGATGAAGACGAGGAAGAGTTTGTCTGGGGTTTGGTGGTCTGGCACGCTACACATTTGGTGTCCGCTGCAGAGTTCTGAAGGAGGCAGGAGTCACAGGCCCAGGAGCCTGCTGCAGGCTTGAACTTGTCCCCAAAGCCGGAGAGGGGGAGGGTGGGGGCGGGCTGAGAGGAGGGAGTTGAAGTGGGGGGGCTGGAAGAGAAACCTGCGGATAGAGACGCACAGAGAAATTAATACAAAACCACAGTTGCACATAGCTTTGATGGGGTTTGTCCATTTACCGGGAGTTGTGCATCTGCTGCGTGACTGGTCAGGAGTGAGTGTTTTGTTAGACTAAATAAGAGTGTACGGAGAACTGAGAGCTAAGCAAGAGAGCATGAAGGTCAGAGTGCAAAGGTCTGTCTCACCTGGAGCCTTCAGGAGATCCAGCACACTGCCCTGCTTAAGGGTCTTGGCTGGTTTGAAGGGGCCCTCAAACTCCTCTTTGGTCTCAGCATTTGCCGTGCTCTTAACTGTAGATACACCAAAACAGGGGAGATGTCTCAAACTCACACTCGTTTAACATAGCCTTTAGGGTCTAGCAAGGCGACACTTAACCTGGAAGTAGAGCCTACCTGAGCGGGCGATGGGAGAAGCGGCAGCAGTGTCATTAGACACGGAGGGGCTGGTCTTCATGACCGGCGCGCTGAAGGTGAAACCAGACTGTGGGAGGGACACAGACGTTTAGTAATTTCTCCCTCATGTTAGAGTACAAGACTTGACAGGCAGCTGACCGCACTTACAGATGGAGAGAATGATGGAGGGCTGGCAGCTGTTGCCATGACAATAGGGGAAGCGAAAGTGAAGGGCAGAGAAGGGGGTGAGGAGGCCGGTGGAGGATCCTGCAGGGGAGACAAGTTATAAATGTGTTAATACAGTGACATCAACATTAAAAGCATCCAAAATCAAGGACTTAAGAAGGCAAAGAAACAACAACCCAAACCGGTACCCCAAAACCCTATAAATAGGACCTAAATGTCTAGACTCACCTTGCTGGTGACTGTCTTGGCAGGGGCAGGGGTAGTTTTGGCAGGGGCAGGGGTAGGGGTAGTTTTGGCAGGGGCAGACGTTGGTGTGGAGGTGGTGGATGGGGAGGAGAAACTGAAAGAGGGCAGTGCCCGTGAGCTGATGGGGAGGGAGATGGCAGGCAGGTCAGGGACCTCTGCTACCTGAAATGCCCCAGAAGACAATGAGAATATCATTACAAGGTCAACAAAGCATGCATGGTTGACAATAAAAGGGACGCGTAAATTGGATGCCCCCCCCCAATCCCCCCCTTCATGCTTCCATTTTTAATTGGCTTACCAATATGTAGGACAGTGAAAAGGTAATACACAATGAAGCATGTTAGTACACCTGCGTTAATTAATGAGTATTGGTACATAAATAAAACTTGGGCCGCTCGTCTCTGCATTTGTGGCGATCAGTGCACACTGACCTCATCCTCAGGGTGTTTGTTGGAGGGCCTGATGCTTCTCTCCCGCTTCATCTTGCCTCCTCCGGAGCCAGCAGCGCTGACCGCTGGGGTACTGGACAGGGGGTAGGCCAGAGAGGTTGTGCTGCAAAAGAGTAGACAGACGACACAAAGTTAAAGATAAGGTGGAAAGATCCACAAACACAAGTGGGGATCTACACTGCTTGCATCACAAACAGCACTGTGATGTAATCATATAATAATTTATTACTGAAATTAAAATAAAGATGTGTAATGAAATGGGGTATGGTCTAGTGGCCATTTTCATGTTAGTTTTGACACAGGATGTTGCACAAGTTGTTGTACAGACATTCTCCAATTGCACATGTAACAAATATGCATCAGGTGACCCGTTATCTTTGCTAGCTATATAGATCATTTAAGTTACCGTAATTTCCGGACTATAAGCCGCTACTTTTTCCCCACGCTTTGAACCTCGCGGCTTAAACAATGACGCGGCTAATTTATGGATTATGATCCCTGTGACTGTATACGGTGGCTTTGTGGAGCTAGGATGCTAGCATGGATGCAGCCGCATGGATGCTTAGCTCCACGCGATTTCTCAGTATCTCTCAATAACTTAACTAATGTCAAAATACACAGTCTACCGGCGTAGACAGAACACAAATACAGTCTTTTCAAGTTATTTAGCTCAATGGTTTCAAACTAGCGTCTTTCTTCTATCTCGCTGTCTTCAATCTAACGTTCTAGCTTCTGATTGACTCTTGCAACTGTGCCCTCTTAAAGCAACAGTGCACTTATCGTAACTGGCAAAACTAATAATATGCATCACTATTGTATTACTTTTGATATTCATTTTAGCCTGTGTAAAGTTCATTTGTTTCAATGTACCGGTAGGCACCTGCGGCTTATAGACATGTGCAGCTTATTTATGTTAACAATAATATATTTTTTTAAATTCGGTGGGTGAGGCTTATATTCAGGTGCGCTCAATAGTCCGGAAATTACGGTAGGTTGAGGAAAACTTCTCTTTCCAACAGGGGCTTTACCTTTGAGACGTGGTTGGTGTAGGTTCCGGTATTAATGGAGATCTTCGCACAGGCTATAAACACAGAGAAAAAGAGAATGACTAGAAGCTAGTGTGCTGGAATTTATGAAGACACGTATAACCTGATAGATGCTGAGCCAAAAAGAATTGCTCAAAGACAGTTCTGTATTGTTGACATACATGACACCACTGGTTGGAGCAACCTCTTACTCAAACTGCAACTACTAAAAAGTGAAACGAAAACCACGGTCGGCATCATGCTCACACTTCATGTAGTGTTAGTGAAACCGGCAAAAGCAACAGATGGGAAAACCCCCCTTTGAAGAGAAAGTCCCATCAAAGATCACATTTTGTTTCAGATTTGCAGAGCTGCCACCACATCAGAGCTAAATCTCAGAGCTAAAGCTAAAACACAGAAGAAAATATTGACAATAAGGTGTAAATATAACTGAAATTGTCACTGTAATTATATTTAGATTTTTTGATTATTTTGCATGCCTATCTATCTATACATTCACTCATTGAAGTCATTTGAACTACCTAAGATGAGGATGCCACACTGAAAAAAAAAAAAAAAAAAATCAAGTTCACCTTCCCCCAAAGAAACCCACAATGAATTAAAAACAGGTTTCTCACCGTGTCCCTCGCTGCCGTTCTCTCCAATGTCCGATTGACACCGCCAGGTGTGAGAGAGGGACGGAAGGCCATGGAACGATTCCCAGAGACGGAGGCAGCTGACGGCACCACCAGCTTCTGCACCGGCGGCAACAACGGGTCCATCTGAGCAAAGGACACACAGAGTTTGGTCCCCTCACCGTTCTATCTATATCCACACACTGCACGGCAACTCAAGTGTTTTGGACCGGACACAGGACATTTCAAGTTGGATCATGGACATGCTGTGTGCAGCGAAACCATTTTATCTGGCTATACATGTTTGCACATTCATGTCATGTCAAAAATTTAAAATTAAAAAAAGTTCGTGTTCTACTGCAGTCACATGTTATTTTTACTTGAACCAGCATGCACAGGCGGACATATTTAAAAGCATACCACATAATTTAAGCGTATGTGAGAACTGTGAAAAGCACAGCATAAATATATATATATATATTATTACTACATCATAATTAATAGGACATGTAAGAGTGTTAGGTTGGTGAGCTGGGGACCATTTGACTAGCTTTGAAAAAGATCATTGTTGAGGATCAGTAGGCAGCTGCTACAGCTGTCTAACAATAATGGTTTAATACTGGCACCGTTTTTAGGAACACTTTTGCCACTGGGCTCTGGGGGAACAGCTGTCTATGGACGTGACTTAAGGACAGCAGTCACAGCTGGCAGCAGAACAAGACACACACCCCAAGCCAATCCCTTTACACCCTGTTGCAGTCAGGCAACAACACACACTACCCTGAGGGTGTCATATGTGCCAAAGGCTAAAGACTTAAAACGAACACACACACACACACACGTACCTTTTTCTTCTTAATCTGGAAGGGTGAAGCGTCTAAGTCTGTGCGATCCAGTGACTTTGGAAAGAAACAGATATGAGCTTCCAGTCTCTTGAACACAACCATGATGGAGCACGACCAAAACATCAGGTTTTATTGATCATATTCAACAAGTCTGAGGCTGGGCCTGAACTCTTCTAGTCTAACTCTTCTTAGTTTAGAAATGAAACCATAGTTCAGACCCAGAGATCCCCTTTCAATCCTAAGTAAGGGGACAGAGGCAAGGGCAAAAAGGGAGAAGAAACTCACCCTTGACAAAGGTGACGATATGGTTGAGGGGATTCTTTTTGCATCCTTTGAGGGGGGAAAAGTATGTTAATGAGATACTTTTGGATCAGGGCTCAAAACCACTGGAAAACTATTTTTCCATGACGTCTTTCTATGGCATACGTGGAATTGCACTGAAAATTGTTAACAGACAGTCAAGGAACATAAAATGAGGAAAAACCAAACTGTAGCCAAAGCAAATTAATAACAGTTTTGGAACTGGTTAAAAAAAAAAAAAAAAAAAAAAAAAAATCAGTTTGAGAGCCAAATACTAAATCATGGCCAATTTTCTCATTGCTGGTTGCCATTTAATGGTAGTGCTACAACACCCAACCAAGTCCTTGAATCCTCATCAAAAGATAACTTGAGTATTACTGCTGAAACGCATGCCTTGAATCTATGAATCAACAAACCACTGTACTGTAAGCACATATAAACACCTCCGCAAACATCTATTTACTGACTTTAGAACCGTTTATCTAGCAGCTGAGTCAACGAAAAAAAACACAGCAAGGATGAAATAGTCATTGTTATGGTGCATATTCACTGACATCACACAACCTTGTCCTGGTGTTTGCCAATTCTATGATGAACATTCCCTGTAAAGGATGTGACGTGACAGCTAGGGCTCCAGAGACAGGAACACTCCTCTCATGGACTAACACACGCCGTTGTGGGCTAAAGGGATTTTTATACTTCTGCAACTGCATTACAGCATGGCCAATATTATAGAATAAATGGTAAAAGCCGACCATAAATTGCGCTTATTAACTCTATGCTGCAGCTTCAAATCTGCAAAGGGTGAGAGGGGAGGCGTGACTCACGGCCAGAGGGCTGGACATTCGCTCCAAGGACTGCAGGATGCGGCGGGCTGTGGCGCTGGTCACCCCGCAGGGCTGAGTGCCAGCTGGCTTTGCCTTTATCATTCTCCTCACGGGGACCTGAGAGGAAGGAGAGGAGGAAGGTCAAGGACGAGAGTACGAGTGCAGTGTGTTACTGGAGGCAAAAATCAATTTTCTCACTTTCTGCACTGCATAACTACAGATCATAATAATGATACTGTTTTGAGTGATAGGACCGTTATTTATTTATTTTTTAAACCAAGGTCTGAGTCTAAAAATCTACAGTGATGGTTCCTGGATGAATGTTACATGTAGCTAAAGGGATCTGTTTACCAATAAACCAAAATCACCGCCCACAGAAAACACTCCATGGATTAGCCATCAGAATTTTCTGAGTGTTTGTTTTACTCACCGTGATCTGATACGTCACGTGACCTGACCCCTCACTTGACCTGACCCCTCACTTGGTCTGATCAGTTACTACTACTTCATATTCATTCCACTGACCACATCGCAGGTTAAAGCAGTCAGCAGCGGCTCGTTGCTCACCTGATATGGGGTGCTTGGGCGAGAGCGGGCACTGCGGTTGGCGGCGGCGCCTCCATAGGTGGTTTTGCCAGGGTAGAAGGGCGAGTCGCCAAGGTGACTGGAGTTCAGCACGGAGCTGTTCATTGTAGTAGACTGTTCAGCAACACACAAGGGGCCACAGGTCAAAATGGCAGAAGAACAAAAACGCTCACAAACATTCAGAACAAGCAAGCCAAGCAGATTACAGGAGCAGACGGATGGACGCACGCACAGTACTTGCATATAAAGCAATGCAAGTACTGTGAGTGCGTCCATCCGTTACACACACACACACACACACACACACACACACACACACACACACACACACACACACACACACACACACACACACACACACACACACACACACACACACACACACATATTGTATTCAAGTCAGACTGACACAAAATTGATGCAACATGCAAAAACGCATAATTGAAAACACAGCCAAAATTTCAATTGCAAAAAAAAAAAAAAAAAAAAACATCACACTGATTCCTTAAGTCCCAAGTAACTGACGGTTATCACTTACCAGACCAGAGGTGCCAAACACCGACAGGTTAAAGGCGGGCTTCTTGAGGCCAGCCTGGGCAGGCTGCGTGCCCGAGTGCGTGCGGTCCGTCTCTGGGGACCAAAGCAACGGGGCAGGCTTTGAGGTGGGCACGTCTGCAACAAGAAGACAGGCCTAGGCTGGCGATCTGGCTATCATGCGTGTTGTACTGTGTGTGGGCGCTGGTCACCCTACTTAAGATCTTAAAAATCTCTCTAAATAAATCTCTGCGATATCTTATTCCTATCGATATATCAAATCCAAATTGAATCGAAAGCTTCTGAATCGGAATTAAATCAGGGCATCAATGTATCTTTTAATGTGTATTACGCCAAGCTGAGTTACTACAATCCTGGCCTGGCCTGCCTTCTCCATTTACACGCATCTATACAAACCATACAACACAGCATGCACGAGAGACATCAGCAGCCTTACCTTTGTCAGAGGCGCGTGATGAGAAGCCACTAGTGGTGGAGATGTTGTCATCCTCGTGCTGCGAGATGGAGTCCTTGATCTCCTTCACCAGGGAGAAGTTGGAGGTGGAGGCCCCCGCGAAGGGGCCCCCAAAGGGGCTCCCAAAGGGGGCGGCGGTGGAGGTGGAGGGCTGGGGGAACAGTGAGCTGGAGCGGCCAGCCAGCGCTGGGGAGCCGTCCAGCGAAGCAAAGTGTAGGTGGGAGCGGTTGAGGGGGGGCCGTGACAGAACATCCTGGAAGTTCAGCGACGCACGGCTTGTAGAAGGTTCTGGAAGTCAGAAAAGTCATTATTACCTGGCTTTACATCACACACACACACACACACACACACACACACACACACACTAGGGCTGTCAAAATTGCTCAAAAATGACGTTCGAATATTCGCTTTAAAAAAATACATATATTCGAATTTCTGGTTGCGCATTAGGCACGTCAATAACAGGACAAATTAATACAACGAGACATAACTACTTGTATAGGTAATTTATTTAAGTTTAAACATATTTAACAACATATTACCTACACAAAAATAAGTAAATTAACTAATGGCCAAGACCGCAGAGCTTGCACACACTCGCACTCTTTCTTTCTCCCTCTCTCTGCCTCTCCCGCACCGTCGCGCTCTCTGCGCATAGCGGTTTAAATGAACGACAACAAGGGATATGGTACCTCGGTTCCAGTGCTTCACAGAACTCCCTGAAGCCTATCCCATCCACCACAATGATCGGCCTCATGTCCTTGCATATGAACGAAATCAATTTTTGCGTGCAAGCCTCCTGTCGTGCCGCAGGCAACGAACTTGTGACGGACCGCGCAAAATATGTATCCAGACGTGGCTGTTTCGCTGAAGTTCCACATATTATGCCATATTCACTTGGATGCACATTTTGGAGATGTAGCCTCAAGTTGCTAGTTGTTGAGCCTACAGCTAAAGTAGTGTGTAAGCTAGAGTTAGGTTACCATTCAACAACTAGCAACTTGAGGCTACATCTCCAAAATGTGGAGATGTAGCCTCAAGTTGCTAGTTGTTGAATGGTAAGCTAACTCTAGCTTACATAGCTTATACACTACTTTAGTTGTAGGCTCAACAAGTTTACCATCAACTGACCAAAATCCGAAATATTTCCAGACATCACTCTTTAGATGTTTGGGGGTTACAATCACCTTCTCTGCTGCGGTCAAGCTGGATTCTGCACTTTCTGCATCTCGGAAGTCAACTGTCAGCAGTGACTGTGCCAGACAGTGAGACTCCTGTGACCTGTCCCTGATCTCAGGCGCGCGCCCACCCGCAAAGCAGACAGTGCTGTCGCTGTTTTTTTTTTTTTTTATATTCGAATATCAATTTTCACATTCGAAATTCTATTTTTAACAACTATTCGAATATATATTCGAATTTAGAATATTCGTTGACAGCCAGCCAGCCAGCCCCCACACACACACACACACACACACACACACACACACACACACACACAATTTGCTCAGGAGCAAGAACTAGAGTTTCACGTCTCATACCTGTGTTACTGGTGCTGGGCTCAGGTGAGTCGCGGCCGTCTGGCAGAGGGGCACCCTCCTCGTGCCCGTTAGGGGGCGGATCCTGGCTGTCGAGCTCTGGGGCGAGTCGCGTGGCAGCTCCGTCCTCTGCCACCTCTCCGTTCCTGAAGTACTTCTGAAGCCAAGAGGGAACGATGCTCTTCACTGTGTCCGTCACCCTGCTGATGATCCCTGCCTGCTGAAGGACCACACAGAGAGCACAGTCAGACCACATCAGACCACATTAGACCACGTCCTGGAGAGCTCAGGTTCCTGCAGGGTTCAGCTGTTCCTGCCAAAGAATGAGCCCGCTGACATGATCAACTGTTACCTTAGCAACACTTGCTTATCACAATTTTTTTTCTTGGCAAATAATGTGTTGCTATTGTTTATAAATATGTACTTCATAGTTCTGACATAGGGATGAAGATGCCCTGTTCAGCTGTGTTCAATCTCTATGGCACAGACGTGAACTCTAGCCATTCAACACGATCTACTTGACCACTTGAGATTTCATGCAGCCTGCCTCAACAGGAAAAGACAAACCAAGTTCCTCATGCACCAGCTCAATGCACAAGACAGAACCACAAAAGACGCAGGGCAGACGCAGGCCATGTCAGGACAGGTGTGTGTGTGTTCATGCATGGACTCACTGGGCCAGGCTGCAAAACTGTGCCATGGCTGTGCTGTATCTGGGTCAGCTTGCCAGCGTCAGTCCGCACCACACAGTTCTCATTAGGAGCAGCAGCAGCAGCTGCTGTTGTTCTGGATTCTCCCCTCACTGAACTGCATTGTACCGAGCTGCACTCTGCACCCTGGAGTTCTGTGCCTCAACAAGCCATTAGCTGTACATGAAGCATGCTCATCACTGATCCGCGGGTCAGATATCTATTTAACAGTGTCGACAACAAAGTTTTGCAGGAAAAAAAAGTGCAGAATCTCTGTGCGAGGTTCATTAAAAATCAAGCATAAATTATCAAAAACACCACAACACAATTGCTAGTCCATAGCATTTCTCTACATGTTGAGAAATCACACTGCCTCACATTCCTGGAGGGAAGGGTGGCTTCAGAGTCTTGCACAAGAGCATATTAGCTGGTGGGTCACACACACGCCAGCTTTCATACTGAAGGAGCACCTCCTGGTTGACAGTGCCATCACAAAGTAAATAAGGGAAGAATATGTAGAGTTCCCAAAGCTTTATACAAACTGTGGTGAAAGGGCTGTACTGTGTATACTGTGCATGCTCCATACCCCTCTGTGCTGACAACAAAAAAAAAACCCAGGAAGCTCGGATGTTTGTAGAACTACTGATTTGTACAGGGTGAGTAATCGCAGCACAGGGAACAGCTCTGCACTGCAGCTTCAGTGAGCTTCAGTTACATAAACACAGCAGCTCACAAAGGCAGCGGAGTAACGCGTTCACACAGCACAGCCATTTCTGCTAGCACTGAACAGACCAACCTGCTCGCATCACGGTGACAGACACTGGAATTTTAGTGGCAATTCACACCGACTCAATAAACAGCGACCACCAGTTTGAGGATTTGTTGAATGACTGTGTCCAAGGGTATATTTACAAGCTAAACAATACTAAAATAGCACTTTAAACCCAGGCCTTCATACTCAAGTCATCATAAGTTAGGTAGGAACCAACGATAACATGAAATCATCATAAAATGGCATCACTCTAGAAAGCCACCATACATTTACATGAACGACAAGGTGTTGGCAGAAAATGTTAAGCCTTTCATGTGAACATATTAAACATGCTGTACGAAGTCCTAGTAAAACCCTGGAAGACCATTAATGATGCTGGCTGTGTGTACACACCTTGTTTTCCCAGCTTAGTATGAGAGGGTGTTTGTGCTATAACTTCAACCTCTTATATATCCATCCGTATATCAATTTCTACGGCAACAGTTAAATCGACTGTTTTGCACGTTTCAACTATTCGCATTTGTAGTTCCACGTTGGTGGAACGAACTGCCTAGCACTACCAGAGCAGGGGCAATCCTCTCTACCTTTAAGAAGCTCTTGAAGACCCAACTCTTCAGAGAGCACCTCCTTTCCTAACTTGCACTTCGACTAGTACTTAACTTGCACTTAGAGCAGTTACATTCCTGCATTCCTTTTTTCTATTTCTTATGTAAAATAGTATTTATTGTTACACTAGGTCTCTATTGCTTGCAGCTTGACTGTTCTCTCCCTTGTACTTCACTTTGGACAAAAGCGTCTGCTAAATGACTAAATGTAACCGTGCTTTCCATCATCCGTAGCTGATGACGGAAAGTGCAGGTAGCGAGAGACCACTGGAGTACTTCTTTCAACCACAACAGCCATGCTGGAGAGCCACCAGAACAGCCTAACGATCCATAATGCACTCGCATGAATGTGACCACATTACATTTTAACTTGCACTCTCATATGTGATTGTTTTGGTCATAGTCTGGAGCTTATCATATCATGGCAAACACAAAATCGTCTCATGAAGAATTCCCGTTTGATATAAATGTTGTTGATTTCACACTGCATCATTTACTAAGAACAGGGCGAGATGCAACAAAGGCAAAAGTGCAGAGATGTACTGCACATCTCAATAGTGATTTGTTCATGTGAAAAGTTAATTAGGCTTATGCACTATAGCTGAGGGAAGATATATTCACCCGAAGACAAAAATGCAGAGGCCATTTCAAAGGAACAGTTTAGCCTATAGGTTATATCCTTAACATGATGTGAAGGGTAGAGAATGCACTACAACGCACTCTGATGAAGTTTGCTGGGGTAGTGTGACAACAGAATTTCCTATACACCAACACGAAATTCAACAGCCGACTGAAGAATGTTGGGGTTTACATGTCAGTGCAACATGCATTCTCTCTTATAGAGAGAATAGGTGGCCTGTTTCAAGAATCAAAGACAAAGTAATGACAAGAGGCCCTTGTGTTAAGTTTCCTGAGGGCACCCGCACCCCATACTGTCAGCAATCAGGAGAAGAGTAATGTGTATGAGTACTGCACCAGAGGAGCGTGCCTGTAGTTGAAAACACAAGGCTCTGAGAGGAGATCTGCAGAGGCGTTTATCTCCTGATAACCATACGCTGCACATGCACCTGTTAATCTACTACTGTGGCTTCTCTTAAGTGCCCTAGTGACGGAGGTCATCTCTCTAGGCTCCCTCACCTACTCACACAAGTTCTCACACACGCAAGTTCTCACACACGCAAGTTCTCACACACGCAAGTTCTCTCTCTCTCTCTCGGTGTACAGCTCTACCTCGCAAAACACCATGCAGGAAGCACAGCATTCCAGCAGTGGTACCAGTCAGTCAGTCAGTGTAATAATAATAATAAATCACATTTATATACACCTCTTGTGACCATAAGTGAGATTATTAAAAACACCACAAGCCATCCCCCATTAAAAAAATGTGATGCCCTTTCCCTGTAGTCTATTCCATTTACATTTAGCAGACGCTTTTATCCAAAGCGACGTACAAAGGAGAGAACAATCAAGTTACGAGCAATAAAGACCTAGTGTAACAATAAAATACTACTATCCATAAGAAATTAAAAAGTGCAGGAACGTAAGTACTGTAAGTGCGAGTTAAGTACTAGTTAGAGGAGATAGCATTAGAGGTAAGAGAAGGAGAGGTAGAGGAAGGAAGAAGTGCAAATTAGGAAAGGAGGTGCTTTCTGAAGAGTTGGGTTCCAGCCATGAGACTGAGGTTAGGATGTAGCATTGCTGCCTTACTTAGCTTACCATCAAAAAACTGTGAGTGTGACAAGCTGCATGTCACTGTGCAATCAGTTACATGCTGTACAGAGCTGACCAAACTACAGGCTGCTTCCTTCTTTAAAACTGAAGATTCAACTTTGACCTTGCAAAGGGATGACAATACGGAATAGCACACTGGTGAAACAGCACAGGCATGAACTTGCATGGCTTCATGTATTTTAAACAGATGGGGAGACTTGCCAATTCTCTTGAAAAATAAAAAATAAAGCTTTGGCTGGGCGTAAGACTTCAGTTGATGTGCCAATTAAAAAAATATATCATAAACGCCATCAACACACAGTTCACACTAAAATTCAGAAAGGTAGCAGAAAAAACTGTCAAACATAGGTCTACACGAGTGGCCTACGTGGGATGGATACCTGTCTAAAAACTCATCTTAGCATCTGGTGCTTTACAAGCATGAACAGCGGCTGCTCGCAATTACCCAGAAGGCACGTCTTTTTAAAGTATTTTTTAATTATATACTACACTGTAGAAGAAAGGGGAATGTGTCACCAACTCGTGGAATATCTTGGTGTGCAGGCATTTTCATATTTCATACCTTACATCTGCACAGCACATCTTATCTAACCATGGGGTCGCAGACATTAGTTTATATTCGGTGGAACACCTAATCAGAGCAAATGTGGATGCATATAGTTTCTTAGGCAAAACAAAGGCAATGGATGAACTGGCATAATATTGGGAAGAGGAAGATCAGCTGGAGAGAATTATGGGGTATGGACGCTAACTTATTTATTGTTTGAGCCACTCATGTCCTCTTAACTCCCAGAACCAGTGGGTGTGTGAAGACAGAAGCTGCAAGATGTGTATGGGTGTTGGCTCATTAACACATATTGTGTCTGGTTGCAAAACTGACGGAAGGCAACTTCAAGTTCCTCAGTGTATTGTTGTGACTGCGTCTGAGACGCCAGACACCAATCCTGAGCCTTCTGGAAGTGTTGTGCACCTAATTCAACGAAACACTGATGAAGGAAGGTGCCAACTCCAGTGAAATGCTCACAAAGGCATCTTTGTTGTTGTTGAGAATTGGTATGATGGTTGTTTTGCACCCGGTTATAATATTTAGGTTGTTGGGTACAAGTACTTGCATGTAACAGTGCGAGGTTTGGCTGCTGAAGACGCAAACCAACAGCACGAGGAGTTAAGTCTTTTCCTGTATATAAATGTAATAATTAAATCTTCTTTTTTTTTAAACAACAAAAAAAAAACACATACCTGCACAGGATCTTGTAACAATACTTCTATATATAAAAAAAATTGACTGGACTAAATGGAGGAAATTCATATGAGCCAACGCAAAACAGTGGAAATCCCCTGAGGATACCATTATTTGATTTCCTTTCATGTTCTCATTCCAGTACACTCTGGAATATTCTAGACACACTGTGTGTGGCGGCACTAGGCACTGAAACAAAGCAAATATCAAAAATTCGTAAACTACTAATAGTTTAGGTTCAATTGTGATTTTACATCTAATTGGAGGCCAGGCGGCCTTTGACATATATTTTTGGCGGGGTTATGTGGGGTGAACCGTGGTTAGACCCCAGTAGGACATGAACCTGACCTATTTAGTTGAGAGCATTTAACAATTGCATTGTAGCATCACACATCTGTTTTGCATTGTACCTGCAAAACAGATGCGTCATACAGTTTAAATAGACTAGACAAACTGTAAAGGAGTACATGGCGGAGTTATGAGCTCCGCTGCATGCTATAAACTGCATAAACACAGCTATCCGAGGTATGCTAGCTGATAAATTAACATTAACGACGTGGGTCTAAAGAGATCTATAAGTTCACAAGCTAGCTAACCAACAGCATCAACTACATAGCCAAAATAGGTAGACAAGTTCGACAGACGGGCAAATATACCAGGGGGTGTTGGTTTCCTGATTAAACAAAAGCAATAACAACAGGGACGTGGGTTAAGGTGGCCTCACCGGGTATGAAACCACCTGCTTTGTTATCCAATGATGACGTTCCTAGTTAACGTTGGCTGGCTGGCTAGCTGCCGATTTCTGTCTGGATAGCGAGCTAGCGGAAATATCTAGTTACAAAGACAACGTACATTGAAATGCTGTATGAAGACACGATGCAATGTACATTTGGGGGTTTAATCGACATTAGGGGGGCGCATTTTCCCTTCCCGGAGAGCTCTGACAGCAACGTAGTCAGACAGTTGAAGACCAACGCTAGCTAATAAGCTAACTGCGAGGGAAAGCGCACGTGTAGGAAACGTTTATTAACCTCCCGTCTAACAACATTTAGTAAACGATATACTTTGTCACCCAAGTCGACACAAAAATAAACCTGCCTACGTTTCAATTTCTCTAAATAATTTAAAATCGTAACATATAATGAGCTAAATAGATTTAACGTGAATGCTATAACGTTACGAGTCTCCATCTATTCTCTTTGACAAACTGACGACGCGCGGCATTGCTAGTAGCGTGGTTGCTAGCGAGCTACTACCAACTTAGCGCGCTTCCTAACCATAACTAACGTTACCGTTAGCCAAGTAGCTAAAATGATGGCTAGCTAGCAATAACTTGGTTACCCATGTGGGCCCTGGCACTCTTCCAAACTACATTAGGCGCACTGCGCAGCACCTTTTTAGCTTCATAGCTATTGGGCATACCTAGCTACATGAGTTTCAAACCGCTATAATGTGACAAAGAGTGGCAATTGTAGTGCTAAATGCTAGACGCTTGATGACAAGTTACGTACTCGCAGGTTACTGTTTGAAAATAAAGAGCCGGTATCGAAACGTTAGTTGTACCATACCAAGCCGGTAAGCTTGCCTGCTATCCTACCAACAATGTTGGTCTATTAACGTTAACATTGCTAGCTAGCGCAATTAGCTAGCTATGTTAGATGACATTTTAGCTGAACCGTTAACTGCTTAGCTAGAGCTCCAGCTAGCTTTACAGCTAACCAACTCGGCTAGCAAGCCAAGTTTGCAGTTTGAGAGAAAAACTGTCCACTGACAACTACAATGACGTTTTTTCTATTGTAGCCAAGTGTTATTAAGCTTTACTTGTACCTGAAGATATAACTGCCATGCAGAATAGAACTGTTCTAACCGGCATTCTTAGCTAACAGCTAAGCACCGTCTAATTACCCATAGACGGCAGGCTGTATGTGAAGCGAACACGGCCTGCTAGCAAGGCAGGTTGTTTAACAGGCCGCGAAAATTGTCTTCAAGAAAACAATAATAGCGCTGCCAAACAACTAGGACAAACATATCGTTTTTGAAACGCTTCATAACATTAAGAAAAAAACGCCAGAATTACCTGTTTTCCTTTAGCATACGGTTTTGAAGCGATATGATATCTTCTTGATCTAATTTTCCCTCCTCCTGTGGCCGCCATGGCTAACTATTGAATCACTAATCGGTACCTCGGCGCCGGATGGAGCTTGCCTGTCAAAGAACTCAAACTTGCTCAGCCCACCAATATACCGTCAGACATTTCGTGGAATTATTGTGACGCAGTTGTGGGAAATTGAGTTTAACATTAAAACGACTCTAACCAACAATATTTAGGACCTCTCTTGAAAAAAAATGTTAATTTTAAAGAGTAAGAAGGCGGGAAAAGGAGATTCGTCTTCCTGTGATTTTGAAAGCGTGTGGTGAGTCTGCACATCCACACAAAATCACTGAACAACACATTAAACAGGGAGAAGGCCTATATCATAACCTATACAATTTCCCCCATCATTTCCATCAAGATAGTTTTCGAAATTGGAGCAATAATTTCATTCTCATCTGATAATCCATACAACACAAAAACCATAAATTGTAATATTCTTATGTCAGCAGGCACAGAACAATATTATTTTAGAAAGCCCAGATGATTTAAGAAATACCCAATATATGGTCTCATCTGGGAGGCTGTAGGTGAATCAACATGAGTGAGCAAAAACAGTGGAGGGGGACCAATCTTTGAATCTAAATTTGAATCAGTCTGCACCAGTCTCATGGAATGTCATGCAAAAACAACTTTAATTTGAATAATATCAAAGCATAACAATGCATTACCTGGACACATAAGTCCATACTCCTGGCCAGAAAGGGTAGGCCTAATGTATAGGATACATTTACTTTAGTCACTGAAAAGCTACCACAATGAACCTATAGGTTGAAAATAAATAAAACAGGCTCATTTGAAGTCAGTTAATGAAAGAGTTTAACCAAAAGTAAATTAGTAAAATCCTTGCTAATGGCTTGTTTTATACTGCATTTATGAATATGAGAAATAAGAAGGTGAATGAAATAGTGTGACAGTTGTTCATATATCTTAAACTCAATTTGCCAATGATACATGCTTTACACATCTAGGCTCAATGAAAGTGACAATAGGCTACTTTATTTCAAAGATTTATTTAAACAAACAACTTTTAAGACTCTCATGATAAAATAGTTACAGGAAACCTCTCAGTGTGGTATTTCAATTTTGCATAAAACATTAATATTGTTACAGTGATGGTTCGTCATCATTAAGCTTCCAATACATCACAAATGTAAGCTAAAACATTCAGTCTCTAGACCTCAGAAGTACCATCACTCAGTGCAACAGAATAAGGATGATTAAGGATAATAAAATGGCTGAAAGTAAGTATGTACTTCAGTATCAAACAACAAGTGTTTCAACTTGCATATAAAACAGTAACTACCATCTATGGGCACTTAAATCATTTCACAGTTACTGAAGTTTTCCATTTGTGTAAATTGATCAGCATGGACATACACTGTTTTTCAACTCAACACTTACAAGGCAAAGTTAATCATATGCTGTACCTCATTTTATTAGTGGGATATCCAATGACATCAGTGCAACATTAGACAAATTGGTATTTCATCAGGTTAAGTCAGGCTGCTCCCTCATGTCTGTAGACCATTGAAACATGTATTAAATTAACTCCGCCCCCATCTTTCATTTAATTAATCTCACACACTCACAGTTCTATTGCTAAGCCAGACCCCCCTCCAACTGGGCCCACTGAAGTTGAGCAGAAAAATAATGCTTTCACTGAACCCAGTACCACCCCCAGAGCTTTTCACTGGAGAGATGCTCAAAGCTGAGCTGTCAACTCAGAAGTGGCACAGAAACATGACAGCCACTAAAGATGCTAATTTCAAGGGTGTATTAAAAGAAGTACTAGATTTTGTTCTGCTTACCTGTCATTTTTAAAACAAAGCAGTGAGTTCTATGAATAGCCAGTCCATACAAAACCTCATAAATAAAGCTTCAGAGACAAGCTCTTTGTTTGATCTAAACACTCCTCAAATATGTGGTATTTATACAGTGGAAAGTGGTTCAAGCACACTTTTAAAACAGCACTGGGTCACCTTTAGAAATAGGAAACAAAGGGTTGTCAGGAATGTTATACCTCATCTAGGAATTCCATTTGATGAAGCTATAGAGGACCAGTCAGTCCCTATGAAATCAATGTTTCAACATAGAATGGATGAACAGTGGTAGAAATTGCATCAACCACTATAGCCTGGATTGCTTTCTTCCCTATATCTGCGCACAGATACTAAGAATGGATCTAACAAAGAGGCACGAGTCCATCATGAAGACCATAACTTTAAGGCTTCACTGTGAGAGATGTTGAGGGCATTAAGAGGCACTCTAACAAGAGGCTCAAACACTACACACAAAGTACTTCACAGTGCAAACAACATGTAAGTAAGTAAGACAGAAGTAAGACAGAAGACAAAATAAGCTGCTTGACATCAAATGTCACAGTAAAAAGTACACTTGAGTTCTCCCCCTCCTCTCTTTCACACAAACACACACTTAATAGAGGGCACTGAAGTTCAGTCTTTTTGAAGGGGGCTGTAGAAACTATTATTGCCAATGTCTCTACCCAACCACATTATATGTTTGACATAAACCATAGAAACTGTAGTAATTATGTCCCTTAATTAAATATGTTTGACATAAACCATAGTATCCGTAGTAATTATATACATTAATTAAATATGTTTGACATAAACCAAACTATAGTAATTATATACATTAATTAAATATGTTTGATATAAACCAAACTGTTCATCAAAACCAAGAGGACCTTCTCTAGTTCTCCTTCTCTGAAATACATAAATGTGAAATGTTTCTTCAGTGTTGAAAGACCTTGTCGTGCACTTAACTGTAAACTGTACAGTAGGTCATGGGTGGAATGACGAGGGAAACAGATTCAGGATGACTCATGATGACCATTCGTAGAAGGAGATGAGGAGAAAAGGGAGTGAAGAGAAATAAATACAACAAAACACACACACACAGACTTGCACACACAGGCATGTGTTAACATAGTTAACACGAAGATGCACCCATAGGCTGCATATATGAAAAAAAAAACACCTAACCCTAAAAAAATTCTAACAAAAGGTTTCTCAGCTATTTCTTGTAGTATTAGGTATCCTTAGTAACATACTAAAAGTTTACCAAAGTTTGACCACTAGAAAGGTGTTATTTTTAAGATGGCGTCCAAGATGGGCAGGAAGTCCTTCAAATATCCTAACTCCTTCATTTTTTGACCTAGCCAAGTAATCTTGGTGTCTAACCCCATGTTTTCTGGGTCTGTGAATTCATTGGACTTGTCTAAATTGCACTGGCATAATTATATACTTTTGGAATACATGATTTTATGAGATTACTAGGGCTGTAACGGTACACCAAACTCACAATTTGGTTTGTATCACGATGTTTGACCCACGGTTCGATACCTTGATGGTTTTTTTTGGGGGGGGGGGGGGGGGGGGGTGTGCAAAACTTTTGAGTCTTATATTGAGATGATCAGTCAACTTGAACGCAAGAGTTTTAAACAAATGCTAATGATGCTAACCGGATTTAATAGCAATTTACCTAGTCGTCTTCTATGCGTTCATTGGTGTTTTATGCCCCCAATGGTGCCTTCAAGGCAGCCTGCATGGAAGGCGCTTCCCACCCCCAACAGTGTCAGGGTTAGGGTTTGGGTTAGGCCTTGAAGGCTCCGCTGCCTGGAAGGCTCCGTTGGGGGCATAAAACACCAACGAGCCATGGTAACGAAAGAAACAACTTTGGAGAGTGCTGCAGCATCAGATATGCTGAACAAAATCAAGGAAAAGGTGGACACGAAGAGGTCAGACCTCAGCATAAGGTCAAAAACCAGCCGGCTGTGGCAAAACTTTTGAGTCTTATATTGAGATGATCAGTCAACTTGAACGCAAGAGTTTTAAACAAATGCTAATGATGCTAACCGGATTTAATAGCAATTTACCTAGTCGTCTTCTATGCGTTCATTGGTGTTTTATGCCCCCAATGGTGCCTTCAAGGCAGCCTGCATGGAAGGCGCTTCCCACCCCCAACAGTGTCAGGGTTAGGGTTTGGGTTAGGCCTTGAAGGCTCCGCTGCCTGGAAGGCTCCGTTGGGGGCATAAAACACCAACGAGCCATGGTAACGAAAGAAACAACTTTGGAGAGTGCTGCAGCATCAGATATGCTGAACAAAATCAAGGAAAAGGTGGACACGAAGAGGTCAGACCTCAGCATAAGGTCAAAAACCAGCCGGCTGTGGGTAAACTATCAGAAGATGCTGCAGACAGCCCGAGCTCTGATCAAAGCAGATCGTACAGGATCTTGGAAGATGCACTTGCGCACAATGTTGGACTGTCTGCCAATATTTGCCGCCGCTGGGCACTACAACTACCTGAAATCAGCATATTTCTACCTCCAAGAAATGTGCCAACTCGACACCAGACACCCTGATGTACATGACAAGTTTTCCAGGGGTTTCCATGTGATCCGCCGCAGCAACCAGTACTGGGCAGGCCTAAGCTCTGACTTTGTCATCGAGCAGACATTAATGCGATCCTTGAAAAGCAGTGGAGGCTTGACCCATGGAAGTGGAATGACTGAAGAAATGCCCCAGAACGTCTGCCTCCAACTGAGTCCGCAACCAAATACCACTGCCAAAGAGTTTACTTCCAGATCATGGTGTGGATTGGAAAGGAAGGTGACATGAACACAGTGGATTGGGGATGGAAACTGGTGGACAACCGGTTCCTGCCAGTTATGACCAGTAAGACTGCTGCCCCAGAAAGCCTCCTGCAGATGATCCACTGTAATTGCACAACTGCCTGCAAAACACAACGGTGCAGTTACAGGGCATATGGACTACCATGCATGCCTGCTTGTGGACCATGTCAAGTTGGGAATTGTGAGAATCACTATAATCAACCTCTATGGGAGGAAGAGTGTGACGACTAATGGTTAACTAAGGTCATACTCTAAGGTGTATAAATAAGAAAAGTGTTTAAAAAATATATAAAAAACAAAAGGCAAAAAAAAAAAAATGCACTATAAAAAAATTTAAAGAAATATGCAATTACTTAAGGGGAATTTTACTTATTTTTCGCATATATATGCTTGTAACCAATTACTTTTAATATATAATTGTACTTGTACTCACTTATCTATCATCCAAATATGCTAATTCGAATATTACATGGCCAAAACATGTATCAGGCACCAGTATTCCTGGTCTAGGAGGTAAACAAAGGTGTAATGGTCATTTTAAGGACCTGACGGCCGCCATTTTGAAAATGGGGCCTTTCTTGGAGTCAAACTTTGGTAAACTTTTAGTATGTTTTTAAGTACATCTGATACTACTGTAAACCACTGAGAAACCTTTTGTTAGAAAGGTGCTGGTGTCTCTGGTGTCTCTAAAGATCTAATATGCTTAAACTCTGACCCAACAACATTTGACTTCTAGTCTTTTCTTATTCCTCTCTCCTCTCGCTAGGGAACGTGAGTGCATTTCAGTGTCTTTCCCACACTTTTCCCACACTAATCCGTCTTACTGTTGGTTTTCCCTGCTTGTCCCATTCACGGTTTTACTCTTTCCAGATCCTCCTTTTCTCCGCCTGGATGGATGACAGTTGCTCCCAGGGTCCTTTTCACCTGTCATGTATCAGTAATCATAGGATGTATTTCCAAACAAGACCCATACTGGTTTGGGGATATACAGTCAAGGTGTCAATGAAAATGTCACATTTGTGCAGGGTACAGTGAGAGTTATGGCCACAAGAGGGCAGACTTGTTAAATCATAAAAGCCTACCTCTATGCTCATCGAGGATGCTCCCACTCGACTCATTGAGACAGTTGTCCTCGCATTCAGATAGGCTCTGTTGGAAAAGAAAGGTATGCTTCATACAAGAGTACATCTCATGATGCAACAGATGCACCAAACCATCATATCATATATCTTTTGTGCTAACTTCATTAGCAGTGACTTTTAGTAACCCAATGTTAGGGGTGTTCTAAAATGCATGCAAAAAATCTTGCAAACACCAAACAACTGGCAAACACCAAACAACATCATCCTAATTGGTGTCTTTTGGTGATAATGTCCGCTGAAACTTTCCTTACATTTTTACATTTTTGGAACAAAACATAGTGGATAGCCTGGGCGGCCAGTGGGAACAACTTTGTGTTTATCCGTCCTTCACATACAAAACTCATCAATGTATTTGAAGATTATACAAGTACTACTTGTCTATAAAACTGTCCCTCCAAAAGTGATACATTCCTGCATATTATTGGTTTTAAACATGCATGTTCTATACTTGCTTACTGTGGATTGTGTAAATCACTGAACGCACCTTCATACTGGATCCATGGCTGTGCTCATACCACACCATTCCGTACAAGCACAGAGACGTTATGAAGGCCTTTGGGGGAAAGAGGGGAAGAGGGAGGGAATGGATACAAAACTTTTCCTATTGCTTTTCTTGCTTTGTGGACAGTTTCTGTGTTTGTTTTGGCAGCCACTCTGAGCATTTCATGCCAATAAAGCACTCACAATTTGAGAGAGCGACAGAGAACAGAACAGAAGACTATCTGACAGGATGGCCAAACATAGCAGTGCCTCCTCTGCTGCTGTTCAGTCTTTGAACATTTATAGACTTCAACATTACTTGTAAAAAAAAGATATGATATCTTTATTCACCAAGAAAGAAAGTCTAAAGAAGGCCAATGAGACACAGGGAATAAAAGATCAAAAGAGATGAAAGAAAAGGAGACAGATAGACAGAGAGAGCTCTAGATCCTTACCACGCATATAAGCCACAGCACCACATACAGGGCCTGTGTCTTGGAGAAGAGGTCTTGGCCAAATTTAACACATGCCAGCGCTTCCAGAAAGGCTATGGCCCTAGGTGAGGAGTCAGAGTATAGCGTTTTCAGTAGTCTGATTTCACTTTAAATTCGCACACACACAAACTCTCAGACTTTAGTTTGTTTTGATTGCTAACACAATGTAACCGGCCTCCTTAGCAAATAACCTATAGCTTTGTGTCAGTTCTCAAGATATGCATTTTTCTCACAACTGTAAACACCATTCGCTCTTTTGTCAATGTGTAACGTTTATGATAATTTAGTAACCACATGCAATCAACACAATAAACTCAAGGCATCGCCGTCTGAACTCAATAAGCACACCTTTTTCATGGTGTAAACACTAAGCCATAAAATGATAAACACATCAATCGGAAATGCAGAATCAAAAACGAAGGGACATTTGGTGTGCAGGTCACCAGAGGAGGACAAGGACAAAAAGGATGAGGACGAGGAAGAGAAAGACCACAATATCAAAGACAAGTAATTTCAGATGAAATTCATCAACGTCATATATCATGTGCTTATGCATGGGATGACTATGATGAAGCTGGACAATGAGTGCAGCCAAACATGCAGTGAGCTATTTCACAAGTGCATCCATTTTCAACAATTTGTATTGCTGAAACTGCAATACACTGTAAACCTGCCGTTCATGTAAGGACTATATCTACTCTTGGACTCTTATTGGTTTGTTTTTACAATTGAATTCTGCAGTGATGGTGACATCATCAGTAATTGCTGAAACATGTTTTAGTTTTGATAGAACTGAAAGGCGGACACCTTGTGGGGACACTACTTCTGTTGATGAGGTAGAAACTGCTTTTCAGTAGTGAATATGGTCATTATCAGAGATGTCAAAGTGCACAAATTCAAACCAGGGCAACAACAGCACGCCACTAACACATCATCATTTGGGACAATGTTCCTGTAGTCTCCGTCAGACTGCTTTGGTTCAGGCCTGGTTCAGTCACCATCCAAGGTTCACAAATGTTATTTCCACACATATTCCCCATTTCTCAATGCATTTAATGATATTTTCTCTGCATAGATTATGCACACCAAGACAATATCTTGTTTTTCTGAATCAGTCCAGAGAGGAGTTACATATTGTGATTCTGATGCAGACCACAGAGTAGTTACAGTTTCGAGAATGATGTTGAGTAGTTTCATTTATATAGTTATACTATGTATTTTTCTTCTACTGTAAAATTGCTGCGTTTGTTTATGTTTTCATATAGATCTGTCAATCAGCACATGTTAGAGACAAAACATCCAGAAATGTGTTCAATCCTCATTGCAACATTTATTTTTATCATAGCATTGTTTTGACAATGTGTTCCTGTAACGGTAATCTACGTATATGCTACAATAATGTAGATTGCCCTGAAAGTAACAATTTCAGGGAAAAAAGACCCTTTGGTAGGAGTGTTTTCAAATAATCCCTCTAGTGTGTAAGTGTCACCTTAGTGTGTGTTTTTGACTGCTTGTGTGTGTCGTCTGAGAGCAAAGTTTGATGTTGACCTGGTAGTTAGATGGTTGTACCGATGTGAGTGTCATTTTGCGAAAATCTGCATTTGTATGACAGAATTACAAAGTCCTAAGGAATTCTATGCTAAATGTATGGAAAAATGAGTAATCAGAGAGAGGACTAAAAACAGACAGATAGGAGGGCAAGTAAAACACAGAAAGAATTGTAGATTAAACTAACATACTAATTTACACAAATTAGATTAAACCAACTAGTACACAAATTAGATTAAACCAACTTGTACACATATTACATTAAACTAACTTGTACACATATTACATTACACTAACTAGTACACATATTAGATTCAACTAACTATTTCACAAATTAATAAATCAAGGTTGTGACTGATTGATTGATTGGTTTTCGCGAGTTTTCCTGATCAACTTTCTGAAGCTGAAACTAGCCCAACCCCAACACACTAGCAAACAAGAGCAAGCCGATTATGCTTTTTCACAATGGGACATTTTTGTAAAATTGCATTGCCAAAGGCCTAATCCCTCATTCTGTCTTTCGAACACAGACACACAGACACACACACACAGACACACAGACACACACACACACAGGCATGCTAATTCTGGTCAGCAGACAGTACTGAGGGATGTAGACTGAATGTAGGCCCATAGTGAAAAGAGGGAGAGTGGGGAGAGAAGAGGGTCATTGTTTGGCATTTATAGGAAGCCAGCTGATTAAGGTCGTACTGCCAGCAAGCCCCTCCCCCCATCCCCTCAAATGGGCACCGATAGACACAAGCAACTGGCAGCCATGGCTTTAAGAGAATGCCACCATCAGCAGTTTCCCAAAGGGATTCTAGAGAGCCTGTGATGGACTCTGTGTCCAGCTACCACACACCACAACACGTTCAAGCTCAAGGAGACCAATGGCCCAGTAATACACAGGTGGCCCCGCTCCTTATCCGAGGAGCTGCACTGACACAGGGCTCAGGACAAAATTATCCTAGTCCTTGGAATGCTCACACTGATGTCTGCAGTAACACATATATGACCTCTATGGTTCTAATACACCAACTCTAGCAGACAGTGACCAACACAGACATCTCTGGTTCGATTACAGTGTGTCTCTCATAGAAGCATACAAACAAACCAACACACACACACACACACACACACACACACACACACACACACACACACACACACACACACACACACACACACACACACACACACACACACACACACACACACACACACACACACACACACACACACACAGGTAAGTCAAGAACATCTTAAATAGCAAAGTGCTGCTAAGAGAATACTACAGCAATCTGATTCCTTAAGAGCATGTTTGGCACACGGTCTCTCCAAAATCACTCACCAATACTCACACACACACACACACACACACACATATACAAAGCATACTCAATTACATAGTGATACTCACCCAAACACCCAACACTGTGTCCCCACACGTTTGCACTGCGTGTCTGTAAGGTAGGCATAATACTGCCTGAAGTAGGGAAACAGTACAGTATATCAGTCTGTCTGAAGGCCACACAGCCCAGTTTTGTGTGAGTTTAGAGTGCATTTGATGTTTACATTTTGTCTGGAATTAATATTCTATCAAAAATCAATTAAAAACCCTTAGAGGGAGTGACTCTTTGACAAACTTTATCTTGGTTTTAAATGTCAGGCCTCTAAGGAGAATCTGTTTACCAACACAGTCTGTGTAGAAAAAGTCTGTGTGGAGCCTTAAATGTTTCGAAGCACACACAGAAAAACAATTTAACAAAACAAAAAATGTAATAATAAAACTGAATTCTAATGAGGAAACGCATCCACAATATGTATCAATCCCAAAACTGATTGAACATAAAATAAGATGTGTAGTTAAATGATTCGTACCGTACTGTGGGGGCAGTGATGATGCCGACGAGGAGGATGCGGCACCAACTTAGAGGGTGAGCGGCCTGGAACACAAATATGTGCTTCAGGAAGAATGTGTTCAGTTCTGTGAGCTGGGAGAGAGAGGAGAGGAGAAGGACCAGAGACCAGAGGCAAGAGAGAGGGAAAGTGAGCCAAAAAGAAAAGAAGAAAAAGAGAAAAAAGTAAACTTATGGGAAATGACCTTCAAGCACATACTGCACTCAAGGTGGAGTGAAGAGAGATCCATAAATACATCTGAGCAGGCGTACTCTGGTGCATTCTACCTAAATTAAATCTGTATGTGGGGAATACTACTGCTACTACACTACAATACCTTCCACAAAATAATAAGATGCAGGATGCCTGTCACTCCACTTCACCTGCCATATGATCATGAAGAGGTAAATGCCTGTGACTCTCTGGAAAGAGGACTTGGGGCCGAACCAGCTGACATATGTCCAACTGGCTGGAGTAAACTGCAGAACAGCCCGCTTTAGCTTCCCAGTGGTAGTATGGATGTCCCTGCAAACACACAGACACATGCGCTACAAGTGTGTAAACACATAAAGTATGTGAAGTATGTGTACACTTGTGCATAACATCGACTTGAAACACTCAACTCTGGCTCAGTGATAGATGTGTGCCTGAATGTTTGTTTATGTTTGTTCGTGACTGAGTGACCTAGTCTTTTGATGCTGGCCCAGAGAAAGATGTGTGTCTGTGTCTGTGTCTGTGTCTGTGTCTGTGTCTGTGTCTGTGTCTGTGTCTGTGTCTGTGTCTGTGTCTGTGTCTGTGTCTGTGTCTGTGTCTGTGTCTGTGTCTGTGTCTGTGTCTGTGTCTGTGTCTGTGTCTGTGTCTGTGTCTGTGTCTGTGTCTGTGTGTCTCACTTGATGCTGGCCCAGCGGTAGGTGCGCATCTCCAGGAAGCGGCAGACAGTCATGCCCAGCCAGATGCCCCCTCCATTACACAAAAGGATGTCCAGGATCAACTGGTCCCACCAGCACTCTGCAAAATTAGGCAGCAGATGCATGAAGAACAGCTGAGAGACAGAAGGGGGAGAGGAAAGAAGAACAGTATTCAGAATGAATGTGGGGTGGAGCAAGAGAAGAACAACCTAAACCGTTGGTCTTTTTTAGAGGTCAGCAACCCAACCAACTCAACCTCACTAATCCTACTATGGTGGTGAACCCTGAACTCTGGCCTTTAACCCCTGTGTTACCTCAGTGAGCTCCCAGGTGATGCTGATGGTCCAGCAGAGGCCATAGCTCCGGATGAGCAGTGCCTTCATGCCCCAGCCCCAGAAGTGGCCGAACGCAAAGATGTCAAAGTGGCTAAGGATCCGCTCCCAGGTAATCACATGACAGTTCACTGCATATTCCTGCCAGGCAAAGGTGGGAGAGGGACAATGAAGTGGAGAGAAAGAGGGAGTGAGAGTAAAGAATGAAGAAGACAAAACTATTATCCATGTGATGAAGGGGGATCAATCAAGTTTGTTTGAAATTTTTATTTCATTTCAATTTTACACTGATGAGGATAATTTTCTGCTACAAGGCTCAAACACCAGAAAGACATTCAACAGACATAGGCATGCCTATCAAATAATTTGAAGGAAATGTTACTAATTGTACTAATTCATCAATTTTACCAATTGTGTCAATTTTCTTTGCTCTGCAGATGACAAGCAGCCATATATCTGAGGGTAAAATGATGAATAAGAAGAACGCTTGACGTAATTCAAGGCACAATAGGTAACATAAACACCTCATATAATATACTAATACTTCTAATTTAACTAGCATAACTAGCATACTTAACTAGCATACATGTATCAACATGTTAAAAAAACGTACAACTAGTAGGGCATTCATATTTGTTGTCCTGGTGTGTTACTGCAAGCCAATGTTTTCATGGTTAACTTTACCATTAGTCATTTCTTGCGCTAACACTTAAGTCCACAAGAGCATAAACCTTTAAGGGTTTATTTCTGACCTCATACATAAACATAAATTTAACAACAATCCTCATACAGGAAACGATGTCCTCTTAAAATTCCTCTGCCTGTTCGAAGTCCAGCCACTGTTGTTTACTGTCACTGGGGTAACATGAGATCTAATTGCCACAATTTAAACAGACATAAAAAGCCACTCACTGTGTGTGTGCGTGCGTGTGTGTGTGTGTGTGTGTGTGTGTGTGTGTGTGTTGACAAGGTTGTGACGGTGGTGTTGAGGTGTAGGAGAGAGTCTGTTGATTGTAGATCCCCCCCAGTGACACTGAATCTTCAGTACCCCTCAGCTCCCTCAATCTTCATACGTGGGTTCATTAAAATGGATGACGACCTCCAGTGAAGCAACTGGCTCCATTTCATTGTAAGTACCCAATGCTGCCATCAGCCCAATTACATCTCGGCACCGAGAGAACCGCATCACACAAGGAAGTGAAAAGGAACTGTGAGAAAAGTACTTAAAGAATGGAAAAGGTGTGCCACACTACATTAAACTACACAGTTCGAGTGCTAGAGTTGAAGTTACTGATTTTTTTTTTTAATTACTCTAAGATTAAATGCTAAGATTGTTAGATTGTCAAAGGATGGTACTTAAAATCTTGAATGCCAAATGTGTCAGAGGCAAGCATTCCAACACTATGCAGGGGTAAATATAACTATTTATTTATACTGAATGGTGAAAGGGTTACTAATCACCCTAATAAAGGTTTCCATTTACCATCCGTTCATCCATCTTAGCTCTGAATCCTGTGGGACCCTAGTAAGTTGTAGTAAGTAGTAGTGGATATAGATTATATTAAATTTAGTACTTAACTTGCACTTACAGCAGTTACATTCCTGCACTTTTTTTTTATTTCTTATGTAATAGTATTTATTGTTACACTAGGTCTCTATTGCTCTTAGCTTGACTGTTCTCTCCCTTGTATGTCGCTTTGGACAAAAGCGTCTGCTAAATGACTAAATGTAAAATGTAAATGTAAACATCACTGACCATTATATCTGCCTCCCGGGTGGCATACCGCAGGTTTGGGTCCAGCCAATACATGACTGTCTTCACTTGATCCCAGTTCAGGAAGATGATGAGAACCAGGAAGAGGAAGTAAAGAACACTGAGACCTGAAGAAGAGGGACGGCACACATCAGGTAGTCGATCAAAATGTCCCATTCCCCTCCAAACCATTATAGTTTCATTTTGACTGTTTTTTAAATGGTCAATTTACCCTTTAGATGTGAGAGAATGGACTTTTTCTGTCCGTTATATTCTACATCAATCATGAATGTATGCCATTCATACTCACCAAAAACCATTCTCCATATTACAGGATGTGGCCTGGTGAAGGGACCTAAAAAAAGAGAGTGAAAATCTGTTAAAAATGACTGTACCATCATCAGAGCATTTATACAGTCTACAGTGCACAATTTTACAAAACTCTTAATAAAATGATTTGTCATAGATAATCAAACACTATTTCAAGTTCTTTTAGGGACAGAGTGACAAGTTGTCCTATTCAACTTCTCCTGTGGTTACCAACACGCAGAAGTGCAGTTTGGTGGCGTCTTTCTACCCTTAAAAAGTATGCTTTCCTAGTTGAACTGGTGAATTTGTGTGAATACAATTCAGCCCACCCTGGCAAAGGTCTTAAATCATTACGATTGGCCTTGTAACACACTTCAAGTCACATTAATCCAGTTCAATCCCTTCAGAGAGCAGAGCACAGAGCAGGTTGATTCAGTCAAGACCTTAGGCTGATAGAGCATGCCTTACCATTAGGGAAAGCCAGGACACTAATGATCAGGAAGAAGGAGACAACCAACACCAGCCCTACTCGCAGATTACTGTCTGGGTTTGTATCATCTCTGCAAGAGAAAGACAAAAGTCTAAAACTCCTGAACTCCTAATGTTAGACTAGATTTGATAATTTGCAACCATCTTAGAATGTTTTTAAAGTAGGGCCACAGAAAAAAGTGTTTTACTAAGAAGACACGTGTAGTGGCAGCTAGTGCAGGCATGACTACAAAATAACAATTAACCAAGTTTAACATTAACATAAGTCTTCACCAAAGACTACTCAAGTCTGGCAAATATATAATTTATAGATAAAAACAGATAGAGCATTTCATTTGTAGAAATCTATTTGACAATAGTACATTGTAGAACACAGTATGACAATATATGTAGACAACAATGGAAACAACTGTTAATTCCAACTAGCCCACATCCTGCGTCAACAATTACACTGACAAGTACATTTTCATACGAATCAACACTTTTCAGTCTATCCAAAATCATCCATCATGGTCAGCTAAGACCATAAATTATTTACCTGGTAAATGCGAAGTACATCAAGCTGAGCACAGTAAATGTCAACAGCGTGATAGTGTGTGGTTTATAGAAAAGCTCGACGGTGATATCCTCGACTTGTTGCTCATTTATCATTCGGAAATGTAGTTTATAATTAATGTCATCTTTGCTGAGCGTCCGGGATCCCAGGGTCGGCGCCATCACTTCAGTGGCAGTGAACGGCAACCACTAGCGGTCCAGCAGAGCTTCAAGTGGCTGTCAGTGATCAAGTTGTTAAACAGAATGTGTCATCACATCCATGCCGGAGGGGAAATCATTAAGAATGTACTGTCAAACTTCGTGCAATTATGATTATAGAATAATAAAAGCCAATTCCGCCGTCAAAAGACAGTTATAATTAGTTTAAATATACATACATGAGGACTATAGTCATTCTATTCGAGTGTGTTTATTCTGTTCGCAACTGGTATATCAGCTAGCTACACCGCCTTGACTTGGTACATTCAGGACTTCCGCAACAACATTGGAGAGGACATGTGAGACAAATGAAGAGACTTTGAATGTGTGGAATGGAGTGACAACTAGTGACAGAAGTTAGAAGGTAGATGTGGTGTTTTTACGACTCATAAATAAGAGATATCAGATAACGACAGGATTATTGTAATTTGTGTTCCTAGCCTACAGTGGTTGCAAACTAGCATAGATATTCCGGCGTTTGGAATATTTGGTAGCCTATGCTATGCTAGCTGGCAATCTTATTAGTATCTCGCAATCCTCGATGATCGGGATTTCTGGGTAATCAGTCACTAAATTAAGGACGCGTAAAACCTAAACTAAAGTTCCACTGAAGTGTGGATGTGTTGAAATCCTCTCATTTTGTAATATTGGTCCATGCAACCATAGGCATATAATCTATATATGTCTATGCATGCAACTACTTGATAACCAGTCACCAGAGGCGGCTTTTTTTTTCAACATTACCATTACCATTTGTTTATATGTTTCAGGAGCTGCCCCATGTTTTCCACCAATATGCACGTTGGTCAACGATGTGTCCGCCTGCTGCGTGGCAGGATAATGTCTATCATCACCCACCCTTCCACCGACTGTACAGCAGCCCCCCAGCAGCCTCTTGGCGGTCACACAACCACAGTGAAACGCATGCACAGCATTCTAGCACAGCACCCAGTCCTTCATAGTGGTCATATATCCTCACAGACCACAGAAGGAAGGTTAGGAGTTGGAGGCCTCCGTTATTGTTCTGTTACACAACACAGGTGTCAGGTCAAACAAAGTGACTGCGAAGAACCAGAGGCAAAGAATGTAATAATCTATGAGCAGGCGCAGGCGCCCAGCAGAAAACTCCCTTTGACTGAAATGCCAGCTGTGATTGGTGAGTCTGCTAAAGTACATTTTCCCATTTTAAACTTTGTTCACAAATCTGTGATTTAGTATCTGCTCACTCATATTAAGTAGTTTCAGGAAGGCTGTTTTAAAGCTGTATCTGACTCCTAATTAATTTCAAATATATATTGCAGGGGGCCTCTGAATAGATAAATCGGAGTGGAATTTGACTGTGTCAATAACCAGTAACTGTTGAATTTCATCTAGCATTCTATATTTTCTGATGTGCAGATTTGGAGGATGTCCCAAGCCTCTCAGCTCTTGAAGAAATCAGCGATGAGGAGGCAATTCAGATCCTGGTGCCTCAAGCCTTACCCCCCATCTCATTCTCTCTCAGAGACTACGTTGACCAATCAGAAACACTCACCAAGCTACTGCAACTAGGTACAGCCAACTATAGGGAGCTATGCGACAGAACGTGCAGAGATGCACCAATGGGTATGTCTCAGATGGTGGGCTCAAGTGGATCGAAAGAATGCACCAGAATGTAGCCCTCTTTATGAGAATTCTGGAGGCAGCATCTAGTCTGTCTTTTGGGGTCTTAGATTTCCCCAAACTGCGCACATTGCTTCTAGTTTCATAGTAGTTCCTAGTGTCAATTCATGGGTTGTTCCAGCAGCTGAATGATAAATTGTGCATACTGAATTGATGACGTGTGTTCCACTGTTTTGGTCTTTGTTGTCTGTTTCTCCAGGTGTAGATCTATGGAAACTAGACCAGCGGCGGAATGTGGGTTCCATGCTGGTGAGGCTGGACTTCCAATCAGATGTGGCTCCTCGGCTGCTCTTCCTCAAGGATCTGGGGCTGCAGGATGGCCAGCTGGGGTCCGTGATCACGACCAATCCCTTCATCCTCACAGAGAGCCTGGACAAACTGAAGGCCAGGTGAAACTCGAACTCCTTAACCACTGAACCAGATATAAAACAGTGATACTTTGTTTACTGGTAAAGTATATGTGGGATGTGAGTGTTATATCTCCTGAACTGTAAAATTCGTTTTTTAGTCTTTCTTAGAAGTGGCGTTCCTTTAGATTTACAGTTATCTCAAATGTGAGATCCTGTCATCACAGACAGATACAGCAAACCGTGTTAGTTGGACAATGAACATAGTTTTTGGCTTACTATTGTCTATTTTCAATTAAATTATATAGGCTCACTGATAATATGACCATATTTTGCACTAAAACAAACAGCACTAAAAATCATTCTTGTATCAAATGCAACATTCTCCATTTATAGGGTCTCTTATCTCAAGTCAAAGAAGTTCAGCACAGAGTCAATAGCCTCTATGGTTTGTAAAGCCCCATATTTGCTGAACTTTAATGTGAAGAGGCTGGACAATCGTCTGGGCTTCTACCAAGACATCTTGGGTCTCAACCCTGGAAAGGTAAAGTTGATTTTATTCTTTATCACTCTAGATAAAAGTGCTTGACAAATGAGAGAGAGAGTGTATGTGTGAGTTTTACTACCGCTGCAACTTTTTAGGGTTCACTACCACACCGTACTCAAGGGCTGCTTGATTATGGCAAAAATCATAATCACAATTATTTTGGTCAGTATTGAGATCATGATTATTTAATACGATTACTCATTGACTTTGGAAACATCGTGCACTTATTTAACTTAAAAATAAAAAATGAAACAGTGGATTTTCTTGAATTTTAAATATAAATCAACTGAAAAACAAAACAGAGCCAGTTGAACAATGTATTAATGTATGATTGGACAAGAGGCATTCTGTGAGTGATGACACCCTGGAACCACCCCACTCGGAATCACTCCCTGTTTGATATACTTACACCGTTGAATTACGTACAAAGTCAACATTCCATTCATTCAAAGCAAGAGAGCGAAATTGCAGCGATTTCATAAGATTACATCTGACATTTTTTAAGTGAGGACAGGCAGCAAATGGAGTAGGGGGAATGTGCAAATTAACATATAATGCAAAGACAGGTGAGTGTACAAATTACTTGAACAGATAGCTTCCCTGACTCAACTCGGAAAGTGCACAGCTGTAAAGGAAAGGAGTGCGCTGGATTTATAACCCAAGCTGTTTTATCTTGATTATGTTGTTTTCATAATCGTTGGAAGTCAGAATTGTAATTGTAAAGGAAATTCAAGTAATCGGCCAGCCCTACCCTACTCATAACCTTATGACCTTGTATTTGGTTTACTTTCACTTACATATTCTGCACTATCACTTTGCTCTTTGCACTTTCCAAACACACACACACACACACAAGCACAAGATCACTATCTTGCACTACCCATCCTTACAAGCACAAGAACATTATATTTTTTTGCACTATCCACACCAGCAGCACAAGATCACTTTCCTCCTGGACACTGACACTGTCAAAATCATTGCACTCTGTACAATAGGGTCCTGTATCTGGAAACACTCTGTGTGAATATGTTCTCCCTATGTTTATGTATATGTGATTTATGTATGTATGTCGGTGAGGTGTATAAGTGTATATGTGTATAAGCTACTGGATGACCTAAATTTCCCTCGGGATTAATAAAGTATCCATCTATCTATCTATCTACTTTCAGCCAGCCCTACCCTACTCATAACCTTATATTTGGTTTACTTTCAGACACGGGACATCATCACTCGTCTCCCCAGACTCCTGTGTAGAAGTCTGGAGCCAGTAAAGGAGATCCTGAAGGTATGAAGCACTTCATAATTACTGTCAAAAGCTATTGCATTTTCTATGAAACATGGAAAGTGGCATGTAAGTGATGTTGGGCATTGTATAGTCATGTGAGACATCACGACCTTCAACTTTTCATTACAAATAAAGATTTCATGGGGGAGGACCACAAACTTAAATACACATCTCAAACTGCACACTAACGTTCTGCCTGTCTGTTTCTCAATCAGGTATGTGAACTGGAATTTGGCTTTCGTACAGGTGAAATACAACACATGGTCACTGAAGTACCAAAAATTTTGACAGCAAACAAGACAAAGCTGAGCAAGATATTTGATTACCTTAACACTACCATGGGCATTCCCCATTCTCTTATTGCCAAGTTCCCACAGGTAAATTGTCATTTGTTTTGGTGTTGCTATAAACATGTTGCCATGGTTATGTACTAAATATAATAATAATAATATTATTATTATTATTAATACATCACATTTAGATAGTGCTTTTCACAGTTCTCAAAGACGCTAGTTTTTGTTTGATTTTCTACCATATTCGAAATACATACATAAAATGGTAGTGGCCATCATAAAACAATTGATACAGGTGATGCAGTTTTTTTGCTATATTTGCTTTTCCCTGTTAACCACAAGTGTGTGGGTTTATGTGTCTTGCACATCCTCCTAAAGTATCACTGTTCCTTCCAAAGGTTCTGAATTCCCAGTTTTTGCGGATCAAAGAGAGACACCTGTTCCTGAAGTACCTGGGAAGAGCACAGTATGACCCAGCAGAACCAAACTATGTTTCCCTAGAGCGCCTTGTGGCAGTCCCAAATGATGTCTTCTGTGTCAGTGTGGCACTTGCCACAGAAGAAGATTTTGAACGCTTTCAAAAAACTTTGTAGTCCATTTGTAGATTTGTCTTGATCTATGTATATTTCTTCATTGCATTGTTTTCATAAAGCCCCATAAAAACAAATTGAGTTGTATGCATTTGATGGTTCACGGACACTTCAATAACCCGTTTTGATATGTATAGTTCCAAAGAGATTTCTTGGAGTCTTCACGTGTAGGCCTACAAATGTTGTTGGTTGTTTACAGTTACAGATTAGAGTTCTTCTACAGAACCCTTTAATCGTATTCCCATATTTTTATGGAGTTGCATCTGAATAAGAATCCATGAATTTTGTAATGGGCTCTAAAACAAATTCATTAGATGGGTGTTAGTCAGTTGATGAACCTAGAGTTCAATCACACAATGTCAACTTCATTCAATCTAATCGGTAAAGAAATAGATTCACGTGTGAGATATTTTTTTTTTGGTTTGTGTGACATATGGACGATCGCTGAAGCAAATGTATTTTGAAGTATTTTGGAGCGCTAAATATTCCATTTCTTCCTGATGCCAGTCCTAAGTAAACTTCGAATTCTGATTGGTGTCGTACAGTTGGTTTCAAACAGATAAAAGCGATTTCGCAATTGCGTTACGTCGTATTTCCCACAGTCCTTCACGCGCTCCGTTGGTTTTGAAAATGGCGACCAGGGCACCAGGTAAAGTGTTACAGGATTTTCAAAAGTGGATATACATCGTGTTTTTTTTAAAGAAACTATTATTTGTCGTCGATTTTGTGACTTTAATATAAATTAAATACAGTGTGTTGTTGTATTGTCATAATGCGAAGCAGTTTTCTTTTCGCAGTGTCCTCTACTGTATGTCCCCTGACTTCACGTAGTTAGCGTAGCGAGCTATTAGCTAGCTGGCTAGGTGTCGTTAGCTACAGATGAGATGTGCTTACTTCAGAGATGGCTGGCCAGATTAATCAAGACTGTTACATTTATGTTTAAATCATTACAGTCATTACAGTGCGTTCGTTCCGTTAAAATTTGAGTGACATTAGCGTTATGACAAAATGAATGAAGCTCAATGCTTAGTTAGCTATCGTTAACTATATCCATGTTTTCGTAGCTAGGTAGAGGTCGCTAACGTTAGTAGCTAGGTCAGCTTGAACGTTTTGACTACATTTCAAAATATGTACCGTATTCTGATTTGACAAGTCAACATTCAGTTGGGCATAAAGAGTTTATTCTTTGTTGTTGAGTTTATTCTAGACTGATTTCTCTGCTTATACAATGGATGTTATTTGAGGTCATACGGAAGTTACTGGTCAAGGCTAACCAAATGCTCATTTGTCATTCGTGATACGCTTATTGAGCCTGCTGTGGCTGCTATGTCATCTGAAGCACCTAAAACCTACCTTTTGTAGTTGAATTGTATGTAAGCTAACAGTAAAGAATTATGATTCCGGACTTAAACATCAAGCTCTTTGTGAACAGCGACCTGAATGTGTCCTACGATTCATACCGAAATGTTATCTGCTAGTGTAGGCATTCCCTGAAGCACATCTGACCCTCATTCCCTCATTTGTTGACACTTAACATCTCTTTCTGTATTTTAACATTTATGTTGTCTTGTGTTGAATAACTTATCTTTTAAATCTGATGCTTACTCTCCCCAGCTGCTACCGGCAGGCTTCTGCTAGGGTTCCGTAAATGGTACTACAATGCTTGTGGTTTCAACAAGCTAGGTAAGTGATTCCTCACCCTTTTAAGTCAACACTTTGAACATTTTATTACAGCTCCTTACAATATATAGTCACTGTGGATACATAACATTACTTGTGTTATAACTTGTGTAGGGAATCAGATGAGAAGGCGTTTGAAGACACAATTCCTAAACTGTTTTCCCATTGCAGGTCTTATGCGAGATGACACCTTGCATGAAGATGATGATGTAAAGGAAGCCCTCCGCAGGTTGCCGGAGAACGTGTACAATGACAGAATGTTCCGCATCAAGAGGGCCCTTGACCTTTCCATGAAACAGCAGGTTCTCCCCAAGGACCATTGGACTAAATACGAGGAGGTAAGACGGCTCATGCCAAGTTAAGAACACTGATGTTGAACCAGTTCCATCAAAGGTCATGGAACATGGAGGTTTTCATTTTAATGAATGCCTACATAACCATACTTTGTGTTTGGTGGCTCTCCTATAAGGGAGCTAGAACTAGTTACAAACTTGATTTTAGTAATTGTTTAACATTTATTGATGCTCCAACCACATTTGCAGGCTATAAATCAAAAATGTATCACATTAAGAAAACATGCTCCTGTGACACATATTTTACCAAGTGAGAAGACGCTACTTCAGTCTAGTTCTAACACATTTCGGGAACCCGTCCCGTTTTGCAAAGTTGCTGAACGACCCTTGGTCAAGGACACAGAAAAAGCTTAGACTTTTCATGTCGGGGAAATCTGTGAGGCACTGTCAGGATTTGAGATATAGAGAAACTGTCAAGGATTTGAAAGTACAGCTGGCAGTACGAATCAACAGGGGGGCGTTTCACTCCAATCACTGCTTTGGCCTAACCCTTGTTCCAAGCTCTCCCAGTCACAACAACGACCTTTTGTCCCTGTCGCTCGGAGATTCCTGTTCAGGGTCTTCTGCAGAGCCACACTCTGATGAATCGCATCCATGTCCCAGCCTGGGGTCTTTCGGGATGCAAGTGAAGACCCTGAGCAGTCATTCATGGCCTTCACTGATTACATGCACTACACAACTCTGCACAACTCCTCACTGATTACATGCACTCGCAGAATACCAGCCGGTAGCACAACTCGCTGGAATTTTGCGAGTGCGCTCAGCGAGGTGGATCTTTTGCACAATCATGTGAAGAAATTGTGAATTTAGTGAAGCGAAAAGCAGTCTTAGCATAGTGTTGGTTGCCTTTTTTTGCACTAAAGCAATATCAGGCGAGGACCTCCCTATCTCTGTAATATTTAGCTGTTGCTCAAATGGCAACCTAACAAAATCGTTTTCCCAAAAAAAAATCAAACTTGACATACATTGCTCACTACGACAATGGTCTCTGACCAACAACTCACTGTGGTTGAAATGCAGTTCATTAGCTGCTTATGTTAGACAGCCACTTTTACATTTTTTTTAAAAAACTTTTTTTTAAGTAATTTAATTCTGAGCAGGTTGGGCTTCCCCTGTTGTCCACTAAGTCACAACTGGTAACGGCAAAAATAAACGGAGCGTTTCTATGAGGTGGAATGCTATTTATGCCTTTTCCGACTTTATAATAAAAGGCAGGGCTTCCAGTCATAGATCTGACATGGTTAAGTGTTACCGGCCTTACAGGCTCCCCATTCATTTTCCCCTCGGTGATATGTCTCTTTCTACAATATTTTTCCCATAACCTTGGTAGATATGAATCTGAACCCCTGGCACCTTAAGCCATTATTCGGGAAAGCACAGATAATGCGATGTAAACAAATATTTCTTCTATACAAAGTAGCGCGTTATTATTTGGGTTTAGCTACTGTTTCTTAAAATGGATTCATATCATCACATAGGCCTACCACAAGATAAAAACACCCATTCTGTTTGCAACATATGACTGTGAAACAACTAGTTAGTGAAAACATCATCTACAAATTATTGAAAAGAGATTGTATATATTTGGACACATAATTTAGACTGTGGTCATACCCAAGGATGATAAAAACTACATCAAAATGTACTTAGACTAAAAATATTGTAATGTGTGTGTGAAAATAATGTTTAAAATGCTGTGACCCAAAATCATGCCTGACTAGTCTGCTGGGGCACAGATTCACTCAGAGAGCTTAACAAAAATAAATAAGAAAATGTTTGTGCTTGCTGTAAACACTAAAAATGATAGGACTATTGAATTAACTTTGTCTGTTATTACATTTTTATCAGCACACTGATAACATGTTCTTTTGCGTGTGTGTGCATGTGATTCTTACAGGACAAGTACTACTTGGAGCCCTACCTGAAAGAGGTGATCCGGGAGAGGAAGGAGGTGGAGGAATGGGCGAAGAAGTAGAGTGAATGAGGGGGCTCTACACTGCTATGTAGTCTGGTCTCTGATTTCTTGTATTTAAAAAATAGTGTATTATGTGTACGGTGACTGTAATTATTAAAGCCTCTTTTAACTGATGGTCCAGTCAGCTTTGACATTTCCTTTCCCAATAACAAACACACAACGGTGGCTCTTTGTGGCATGCCCCTGAAATCAAGGGTGTTTTAATTCATTTGTATGATTGTATAGACACCACACTGAAGGAACTGTCGTTTAATTTTTTACATCAATATCATGATCCGAAACATTTACATATAGTGATGTACAAAGTGGTGCTAAAGCATGTACTGATGATTTTAAAAATACAAAAGAATTCACTGCTATCAGTGACCTGTAGTTTCTCAAGACTTGGCACACAATGTTGTCCAAATCTATCTACACATTTTCCATCTACAAGATTACATGTTTTTGGTACATCAGGGATAGAGCACCCAAACACTTGACTGCAGCTGCACCATCACCTTGATTCTTGATGGACACCATAGCACCATGGCAACAGGTACTGCCAGCGCTTTCCCCGATCCTACGCACACTTTCTCTGCAGCTGACTGTAGCCACACAGAAGCATAATCTTGAGGTCCATTGTTTTTCTTCTCATCTTGGCTATGTAACAGTCCGTGCATTTGTTCACATACCTATAAAAACACTCAAAATCCTTGCATCTTTTCAGGCATACCACTCCTTTTTTTTTTACTCTTCCTTCCACCTGTTACTTTTCTTCACCTCCCAAATTCTGTCCATCTCCATATCCCTCGCTCCTTAGACACACCATCATCTCTCCCCTTTTTCTCCTCCCAATTCATTCCATTAGCCTGCTCTCCCTCCTCTCCTCCACGTCTGTGACTGTGTCAATGAAATCGCCCACCACGTCTTTGAAAGCGTTCACCATGGACACCCCAAGCTCGTTGGCCGTCTCGTTGATGTCTGGGTCATACACACCCAAAAGCGGGGTGCACACCTCCACATGGCCCTTCCCAGAATGCTCCAGGATGCCCACCAACTCTGCCCGTGCCTCACTGAACTTTTCCTCGTCGTACTGCAGTAGTATGCTGTCGTCTAGAGGATAGGTGACGTCTGCAGGGTAACAATCTCGTGGCACTGGGAGCTCCACGTACCTACAGAACACAAGCAAGACAGTCAGCTGTGTGCAGATTAACCATGCCTCAATCCACAAAACTGCAATAAAGGTAGCTAGCCATAGCTTTGCTTTAATACTGTGAATAATATGTAAAGGAATACCATGAGCGTTAATGAAGGGGGAACAACACACAAAACAGTGTGGTAAGAAAATTATCTGTTTGAGTTATGTAATTTCCACCAGCGGTACCTCAGGTTAGGGAAGCGTTGGGCCAGCATGTTGAAAATCCTCCGCAGGGCAACCCAGCTCAGCGGGTTCCCCAGGATCTTAAACTCCTGTAGGCTGTCACAGGGGGCCAGAGCCTCTAGAAGCAGCTCCAGGTGTTCATCCTCCAGACCACACTCTTCCAGGCAGAGGCTGCACAGAGTGGCTGAGCAGCGATGAAGAAGTTTCCGGAAGGTGTTGGGGAAGAGGTCGCCCACCTCATGCCCGCTCAGGTCCAGGCGAACCAAGTTCTCGCTGTGTAAGCTGTTGGCCAGGTAGGCCATGTCAATCGCTGACAGAGAACAGTTGGCAAGCTCCAGACACTGCAGAGGGGTGGTCAAAGGACTGGAGGGAGGAGGGGGCAGAAAAAGTAGGAGAGAGTTTAAAGGGGAGAGTAGCTGAAAGAGTTCAAGTTCAAGTTCAAGTCTTTTATTGTCATATGCAAAGAAAAACACAGGGTCAGACTGGACACTGAAAGAGAGGCGAAGTGGAGTGTAAGAACAGACAGAAGAAAAAAAAACATAAAATCTACTACTGTTGTACTTCCAGGCAAATGTCTACCTCATTTGATTTGTGACATATTAAGAACAAGTTAACTTTGGTGTGGCACAGTGCTTGCTAAATGTGGAGCGTTTTAGTTGTTGCCAGGTTCCTGTCAGCGTCATCCAACACTCAGTCTCAGCCAACATTCTCTAAATGAAAACAAAGAACTCAAACACAACATGTCAGTCAGAACAATGGACTGTCTGGATATATGGTAGTGAAATAAGAAAACATTTCTTATAACACACACACTCTTGTGGTGGTTTTGAGGCCGTGTGTACATAAGCTGCATCTCAACAGTGTAGACAAATAATTAAACTATGCAACAATTTGACACTTTTTGAGATATGCAAATTCATTTTGATAGCATATGGTCATGTGAAGGACAGATAAACACCTGTGTCTTCCCCACTAGCCACCCAGGATATGCCCTATGTAGTTCTGTATAACGGGCTGGTACAACCTGCAAAATTGAAAAAAAAAAAAAAGCTTTCACATGCATGACATTGCCAGCTAAACTGCCAAAAGACACCAGTAAGTGTGTTGGCAAGCTTCTATCAGTGTCAGCTGGGCTATTGGTGGTGTTTGCAAGGTTTTTGCATGCTGTTTAGGGTAGTTAGCTTACTAGTTTTAGAACAGAACTCCGTATTGCTGCTTTAAGGTAAATTCAGCTCACAAATACAACCCCTGCATGTAGGGCAGCATCGTAAAGATTATCTCAAGCTATAGGCACACATAGTACCTGATCAGCCTTCGAAGGTGTCCCGTTAAAGTTGAGAAGCCCAGGTAGAGTTCACTCAGGTGTGTCAGCTTACTTAACAAATCTCCCAGAACCCCGAACTGGCCCAACTCTTCGGGTCCCATCCGCCTCACATTCAGAGCACGAGCGGGGAGCGTGAGGGATCGCAGTTCTCTGAGGTCCAGCTTGGAAAGAATTACCTCCAAGTGCGAAGCCTCCAGGTGGACATTGTGGACCACCTCCAACTTCTGAAGCCCCTCGGGCTCCGCTAGCCGCAGAAAATAAACCAGATTCTTCACGGAAATTGAGTCAGCACGCAGGGTGGTACAGCGAATCTTCAATGGACAGTGACGTCGAAGGAGCAATGCCTGCACCACCACCTCGTAGCTGCGGCCCGTGACGAACGCCTCCAGCCGAACATCCACCTCGGTGTCCAATGCCGACGGATCTGCTGTACCAGCCTGAATGGCCACCATCACCTCATAGCACATGCGGGTCAAACGCTCCGTGCGGGCCCAGCGCCCTAGTGTTTTCTCACAGTTGCACGGCTGCCGCTCCTGGTCCTGTAAACCCGTCAAATCGACAAGCCGCAGAGATTTAGCATACGTTTTTGGCGCGCTCAACACATAGTCCCGAAGCCCGGTGAACACTGCATCAAGGCATATGCGACACGTCCGTGAGGTGAGGTCCTCTTGGCAGTCACTTGTGCGTCCCAGCAGCCGTTGGAGGTTTAGTTGGGGAAGAGGCCAGGTCTGGACAAGGTCATGCAGAAACGCAGCCTCCTCTCGCAGGTAGGCGGCTTTGAAGATCAGGGGGTACAGGTTGTGGGAGAGGCTGCTGATGTTCTCATGAGCGCTTGGGCCGCAACCCACGAAACTCTCAGCCGCGAGGAAGCGCAGGCTCCTCATGGTCGAAAAGTATATGTTGTGTTGACAGTCAACAGCTCAGCAAAGAGCGTGGATGAGTGACAGGAGGTTGTGTTGTTCTGGTTTTCTTTGTTTGCTGCCGCATGTGTGCAGTCTGTGCTTTTGTCTGCCTGAGAGTCAGTGCGCCAGACCTCTGGCTAGACTTTGCTATTGCTATGTGTGTCCGTGTACTCCTACAGGGTGCCTGAGCGGGTCTGTTATTTTTAGAAGCAGCTGTCTCAGGCACTCGGCCCCGTGGGCCTTTGACAGCGAGTCTATTTGAGACTTTCACCAGCAGGTTAGTAGACAACAAACTTTTCCACTGCCCTCCGTTCCACAAAGACCTATAACACATCCTCACTTTCCTGTCCTTGATCCCGTCCGCAATGTTGCGTTGTTGCACAGCACGTTGTTACGCGTAATGAGTAGGCATGATTAAACAAGTCACATCTCAACCAAACACCTACAAACATTTTATACTCGTTCTTGCGCTCACAAGTTTAATAACACAGTCATGCACAACGTTTATTTATAACAAAAGGATTAACAGTTCCTCCACCTACACGGAACACCTAAAAGTCAGATGAACCCCTAACTTCTTAGTGCAATAATAAGCATAGCTGCAGACAAAATATTTGATAAACATTTAATAAAAAAATGTGAAGGCTTGTTTTGATACTTAATGCAGCATTTATCATTAGCTATTTGATATTTCAAACAATGAAAGCAACATTGAATATTATAAAATGATCAAAGTCTAAGAAGTAAAGTAACAGAGAAACCTATTATTATACATTAAATAGAAAGGCCTCACAAGGAACATAAATATAGAGTAGAACTATGTTTTAACTATGTTTTTACTGTAGCACTCTGAGATTCAGATGAATATAGAGTGCGCTATAAATGTAATTAATTATTATTATTATTATAGAGTTTCTCATGATAAGTGTGATTTAATATTTAGATATGCAAGTAGGGAAGCAGTCACAGTATTTGTGTAATACACCGACCAACCACTGAGGGGTGCAGCGATTCTAAAACTGAAGCTCGTGATGTAAATGCAAATGTTAAATTCACAAAGCAGGTTCCGTGGATCGATCTGAACCTCTATTACCATTTCATCAAGAACAAAAAAAACTGCATTAGGTATATAAAATATCAAAGACAACATTTTGAGATCAAGGTAGTAAGGCCAAAATTATTTATTAGATTCAAAGCAGAATGAATTAATCTTTTGACTACAAAAATGAGTCGAGTTCTCCCTCTCATGCCTGGTAGTAGTGATGGTGGTGATGATGGTGCTCATGATGATGGTGGTGCTTGTGTCTCTGGGTTACTGGCATAAAAACACCACTAGGGAGAGCTGAAGGGCTTGGTGGGACACCGTCGGGTCCAAACTGAAGTGGGTATCCATGCAAGCCCCTTAAGGGTGGTGAGGAGTCCTCTATCACCCTGTTGCCTCCTAGATGCCTGTTGTAGCTAAGCTGGGGCAGTTGTTGTTGTTGTTGTGGTGACTGACATCTGATTGGAGGATGATGGACAACATCCTTTCGGGACTTGAAGGGAGACCCTGTGCATTCTGGGGCCTGGCTGCGGCCCTTCAGAGCCCTAAGGAAGGACAGGCTGCACCCACAGAAGTCTGTCTGGCTGTGGTGTGTGGAGGGGGCACTGTGGGGGGCATTACCCTGCTTGGGTTCCGATGATGGGGAATCTACAAAGCCGCATAAAAAAAGCACGTTATGTTGTCTGGACATTGAATTAGTATTTTTTCACAATTTTACATCTTTCTTAGGATCAAATAACTCTAAATCATAATGCTTTCATTCATCTCAACTGTGCTTCTAGCAGTGGTGGGATTTAGCTTAGCACTGTCTATGATGTGTCTGCTGTCCACACATCACTTCTCAGCTTCATGATGGCGGGCATACTTCTCAGTGGCAGTAGATGTACCTGCATCAAACCTGCATATGTAGTTTTCAGTCCCAGCCAGGTCCCGGTAGGGACTCCTGCGCTTCTTGTTCTCATCCACACTCTGCTGCCTCCGCTCTGAGCTGCCGCAGCACTCATGGAACCGTCTTCTGAGAGAGACCGAGAGAAAAAATAAAAAATAAAATGCCAAATGAGTCTGAAAGACACACCAAGAAAGAATAGAAAAGATGTCAAGAGAGAAAAAGACATAGGATTCGATGACTCACAGTGTGTGAGTGTGTGAGTGTTTGTGTGTGCGGGTGCAGGGGACAATCAAGGCAAGTGAGAGTTTGTAGTGTTTGTTCGCAGACCTGCCGCAGGCTCTGTCTCTGCGACCTCCACCCTGAAGTATTTTCTCAAAAACAGGGTCTTCGTCTGCAAGTCAGAACCGTCTTAAATTGTTTAAAATGAAACCACCTAGAATTATTCTCTATATCACTTAGTGACTGCGCTGACCTTCTCGACGGTCTCGATCTGCAGGAGTGATGGACAACTTCATTTGAAGTGTTGTGCAGCGGAGAGAAGACTTTCTGACGGACATCTCCAGCACTTCATATATGGTGTGCATTAGACTGGACATGTCCTGAAACAGATGCGCATTCACACATTAGAAAATGTTAAATATTAAATAAAATACCCTCTACATACAAACTGCACTATGCATCTAAGAGTCATAGAAACCCACCAGCCAAAAGACTATCTGTGCAATTTCACATAACCACTCACTTTACAGAGAATAGCGGACAAACACACGTATACCTCCTTGGTTACTTTTCCACTGTCATCGAGAGCATACAGTTTGAAAAGCCACTCTTGCTGGTTTCCAGTTACAGACATGTTGCTTCGCATTTCCTGTTTGGATGAGATATTTTCAGTTATTCATCAAATACACCATTTAGGTAGCCTAGTATATCTAGACACAAATGCACCTAGTGTAGCTTTCTAACTTCGCCATAACCCTAGCACAAAATGAGCGGGGAGCAATAGGCAATTTCAGGTCTCAGTGTCCTGAAACCTATGTTGTGCTATGATGAGTGCACTTCAAAGTAAGTGTTAACTCAGTCTACCTTCATGAGATGCAGATGACCTTTGACCTATGCACAGAGCCCCTGTCCTCCTGTCTCAGAGCTCCTGCACCCTGAATCATTTACTATTTACTAGTAATTCAATTCAATTCAATTGTATTTATATAGCGCCAAAACAACACAATTGTCTCAAGGCGCTTTACAGAGCCCAGTGCCTGGACCCATTAAAGCAAGCACAATGGCGATACTGTAAACTAGTACTAGTATTTACCCTTAATCATACTGTCTTCTTTTATCACATTTTTACTTTTCCTTAGCTTGATCTGGTGCTAAAATCTGTGAGCGCCACACTAAATATAACCGACTGCTAAGTGGAGAAGAGGATTCAAGAGTTGAGACGCCTAAGAAATGTCTCCTGGGCCTTTGAGCGTTTCAAATGTTTACAGCTAGTATGTTTTCTTACATCAGTGTTTTTCCCCACATCTCTACATGGGTGGCCCCCCCACGTGCCATTGGTTTGAAATGGCATGTGGTTGTTAGATTCCATCTCCCTCTCTGAATGAACATAAAAACAAACATTTTCAGTGAGCACAAACATGCACTGTGTGTATTTTGGCACTACCATACATGACTTTAGCCCCTACTAGTTTCCCAAGTCTGACTCATTCTGTGCCCCGATACACACACACAGCCTCAGCCTAATACACACAAACATCCATAATCTAGGAATCCCCCCCCCCCCCCCCTTTTTCTGTCTTATTTTTTGTTTATCTATTGTTTTTTTGTTTTGTCTTTTTCTTCTTCACTGTATATACATATGTATTTGTACAGACTTTGATCTTGTCTGGGTCGTGGGAGGCGGGAGACGGGAGGGGGGAAGGGAGAGTTCTTTGTATAATTTGAATCCGTCTTATTTACTGTTTTCATTTGTTGTTTTTTCAAGAAAACAATAAAAACAAATTTAAAAAATCAAACCTCCATGTAAAAAGCTCTGATGGAGTTGGTGAGTGTCAGCAGAACATTTAATATGAAGTTAGACTGGGCATGGCTTGAGAATGCATCAGAAACAGTTTCACTAATGGCAGGGAAATAACACATTGTAGTTGTACTGATGAGAGGTCTGGGTTTTTATTTACCCTCTAATGGACAGGCATAGGCCAGAGACCGCTCTCGCTCAAACTCTCTCCCACATAATTCCTGGAGAAAGTACAATAGATAGAGAGGGAGAGTGGAGAGGAGAGAAAGCGGACAGGAGGAGTGATAATTTAATCCATTTAATTTATCCATAAGAATAGAAACAACCACAGAGAAAGCAGTGCAGGACGTTTGAATGAGCTCTTCCATAACTGAACATCTACTGTGTGAGTGTACGTCTGAGTAAGTATTTATTTGTATTTTAAGAGTCTGTCAGTACATCTGTGTGTCTTGGCTACAGCTCTGCAAGTGCTTCAACATCCAACCCAACCTCCAAGCCCATTCCAGAAATGAGAAACAGCATCTCAGAGATACATCATCTAATGTGAGATATTGGACACATGTGCATACACACTTACATCAAATAAATCATAAACACGTACCTTTTCACAAACACATTCCCTCTATCTACGGTGCAGCTTAATTCACAAACACATGACGCGCACACACTCACACAAAAACCCCTCCCACCCAGAGGAAGCAATCCCCCTATTTCGGGCCCTAGAGGAAGAAAAAAAAATAATTCATTCTTTACACTCCTGTGGTCTCCATCTCTCGCAACTGTTTCCAGACGCTTGTCTCTAATGCCTTATCCAAGGGAAGTGGGTAAATAATACAAAACAAGTATTTGCCCTTGTACCTCAAAAGATGTCCAGCTACAAACCACTTCATATCTGCTCTAATGCCTTTGTAATATGTCTCTCAGTGTGCTACAGTGGAGGAGACCCAGCACACACACACTCATAAGAGGTCCTTTATTTCCTCAGAAGATTCTGTGCTTGAATTTCACTATCAAGACCACAAATATCTGTGAAGTTTCTGTATGTGTGTGTGTGTGTGTGTGTGTTACAGAGAACCTGACTACAGTGACTAGTGAATCTCAGTGACTATATTTGTGAACAGTTATGTACTAAATGTACACAATGAGAATGTATGAGTCAATGGTGTCTTTGTTCCCGTGTCTGTCTGTGATGAAGTAAAGCCCATAAAATATGAAGGTGGCCCATTCCCATCCCTATGCTCAGAGACACGCACCCAGATCGAGGTTTGACTGCCAGGCTTGACATCACTCTGGGCTGTTAAATAGAATCCAATAAATCACACAGCACTATAAAACAATCTCACCCACAGTGTCCTTACCGAGGCCAGATGTGGGCAGAGTATAGTTGGCACAGATACATGCTGGCATGTGTGCAGACACACACACACACGCTAAAGAAAATCTAGTTTAATGAGAATAAAATCCCATTGGATGGATGCGTGCATGCCTGTGTCTGTGTGTGTGATTATAGATTCTTTATTATGATTTGTTTCTCACATACTCATATACACACATAAAACAGAGGTGTTTTAAGAGGGCTTAAGTGTCCAGGGTCAAAGGAGGCTTTTCCTGTTGAAAATTGGAAAATCTTACCACAAACACACGCACATGCACACACTCACACACACCTTGTGCTCCCAAGAAGCATGGGTAAACCCTAGAACAGTGATGGATGGGCTTTGGTCTTCTTGACCCCTGTTACAAAGAGCTACAAATTGGTCTTACATCATCATTGTCATAAAATATCAGGCCAGGAGAGGTGAGTGAATTCATTCCATTTTATAGTTGGCTTACTTCATGCTGTTGTATATTTACATGGAGTATATGTTTATTACAAAAACCTGTCTACACACCTAATCAGATCTCAATGGAAAAGGATCTGATCAGTTAATGAAATACCTGTCTCATGTTATTTTGCTTTCTCTTTCTCTCTTTCTCTAGCTCTGCCATCACTTTTATAGTTCTCTCTAACTGGCCGTAAACCATTATCTTCCCTCTCTCCAACATGCCTCATACAAAGATTTGTTAAAGCATAACACTACATAATGCTGCATAACACTACATAATGCTGCACAATACTACATAATGCTGCATAACACTACATAATGCTGCATAACACTACATAATGACCATTGCAATATCTTGTGGGTCCGTATGGGTACAAAAAAGAAGTACTCAAAGTGAAGGCTCTTAGCAATGGCTTGTTTATGAGTGCATGTGTGTGTGCATGGGAGGGAAAGAATGTGAGAGAGAGGGGGACAGAAAACATGGGACAGAAAATGAAGAATATTGTAACCAAAATTATAAACATCTTACCACCAACAATAGTTAAACTCACAAATATTCCCATACTCTCTCGTTCTGTATCACACACAAACACACAGCTAACAGATGTCTGTGTTTATCTCAAAAGAATCATTAATAAGGGAATGGTGGGGAATTGGTGTTTTTAAAGCGCATCTGGTGCGGATGTGCGCATCTGTCCATTAGAGAGCGACACAGAGACACAGATAATAGTGACGGCCTATGTATGCGAGGTACACAGAAAAGAAAGAGAGACTTCAGATTCGTACAGCATTGATGTATACAGTATGTGAGATATTCAAGCAATTACCCACAGGTGTTATACCTGGACCACTACAATAACTTAGCTGACCAATGACTATGTTTTGGTTCATTAGAGATGAAACTTCACAAGGGATTCTCCTCTAGACACTAGAGTGAAATAGGACTGCAAGGTTACACTTCCTTATTAACCAGACAATATATTCATGAAAAAACATTACTCTCTCTCGCTCCTCATCCCTCTTCTCTAGACCTCTACAACAGTATCTCCCAGGAAGCCACAATGCTTTTACAACACTCCTGCCACTCTCCAACAAACCACTCATCCTGCTGTTATCCCCGTTTTCCCTGTATTCTTGCTCTGGACCCCTTTCCTTTCATGCTCTGTGAGGTAAACAGGAGCAGATGTGAATACAGTAAGCAAACACTTCTTCAAATGATGCCTGTTCAGTATTCAAAACCGCAACAATTGCAAATGCTTAAAGAATACCAAACAAACCTTGGAGGGTTATAGAAACAATTAATTATTGAGAAAGTGTTATGGACACGGGCCAATGATAATAATAGATATGGCAATGGATATACAGTACATTTATCAGTACAAATGTTTTGATTTCTTTCCCAAAGGCACAGTTAGCCAAGATTTTTTTTTAATGCAAATGAACGTCAGTTACTGCAGGAGATAAACGTAAAGTACCGTTGCAGACGCCGATACATGCCACACTGGGTTACTGAATTAACTTTTCCTTTCACGTGTACGATCCGATTAATTCCCAACACCCTACCTGCTTGCGTTTCGTGCGGCTCTGATGGAGATTCACATATCCTGCCGTCTCCCGACAGATGGAGACACGTGCGGTATAAGCACCACCTAATGTAAAATAGGGGAATCAATATGGAGTTTAAGGGAAAACTTCTTAAAACTAGTCAGTTTTGTTACTTACCCTCTGGATTTCCTCTAGGCTTATAAGCTGAAGGTATCCATAAAAGATAAAGAATGTATGGACATTAAGTGATAAGCCTACTACAAGACAACATTATTCTAATTTTTTTTTAAGAATAGCCATGCATTACCATGTTTTGACTGTAATTTCCCCATTTCGATGCGATTCAGATCTATTCCAGATCACTTTCAAACTAAAGAGGAGCATTCCTTGCATGCAGAATGGGAATTTAGGAATCAGTGAATTTGAAAGGACGACCAACAGCCTCGTAGACAAAATCGGCGAGGGGCGGCAGCAGCAGGTTTGCCAAAATCTTTCAGCTGCAATAGACCTATACGCAACATCGGAATCGCCGCCTCTACACAACGATATGGCGCCTGAACAGTGCCCCCTGGTGACCATAGACGTATTATCATTGGAGAGACCTGTACCATTTCCTCTTCTCATAAAAGCACCGTTTGTGAATGCTTTACTCCAGCTATTCCAATTTTGAGGCAAACTAGTAGATTAACTCCAACTCCATGGAAACTACATCAACTCCCCCTTTAAAACTGCTACTGTTGAAATCAAGCATTAAGAGCTGTTGCTATTCAATTCAGCAGAGAATATGTGTTCAATGTCAGAGCATTAGTGAAACAAGTACCTTTTGATGAAAAACATTTGTAGATAATTAAAGTAACAAAAAAGGACAAGACACCCACTACATTTATTTTGTTTCACAAAACAACAAATGAGCAGAAAGTGACTCCATATGTTCTACCTATTTTTTTTAAAAAGAGTCCAGTATGAAAGTCAGTGTTTTAAAAGATGCCAATGGGACAAGTCTGTACAGCACCATGTCTTCAGGTTTATGATGGCACCTCTCAATCTTCAGAAATACTGATCCCAATGTTAAGTCATTTAATGTCACTCTGTAAAAAGCGTATAAATAATACTGTGAACAGATGACACAGTACTTTGTTGTCCAGTACCTTCCTTAGTTCTGGTCAGTGATAGACCCTTATATGCAAATGTGCGTCCTTTGCATGATCACAAAAAAAGGCTAGTTGCCGCCACCAATTGTTTCCTTGACTGCAACAGTAGGGGTAGGTCCAATGTGTGTCCAAATGTAGCCCTTCTCGGGACGTATAGGCATGGTTGGAAAGGGACTGCTCTTTGACTTGAAGTACTCTGAAGGTGCATGGCACACAAACTCAAGGTACTCCATCTTCCTTGGCAAATCTTCTTCTGGGCCTACAGAGGAAGAATTAATAAATGTCGTTAATAATGGCAGATGATCTTCATCGGAGACAACTGCAATGATGGAAGTAGCAATAATACTACAAGCACGTACCAATGATGTATGTGCCTGGGTCAAAGTGATCTCTTGGACTGGCCTGTGTCGGAATCAGCCAGGTCAATGCAGCGCTCTTTTCACAATACTGGTCCTGAATGAACCCACGGATCTGGGCGAAATATGGCTTTCCATCATCTTCGTCTAAGACTTTGATTACGTCCCCTGTTTGATAGTACACCCCCTACAAAGATGGAATGAATCTGTCAGTTAATTGGACACACACATGTTTTGTAGCTTGGTTGCCGAGAGATTTAACTTACCTTGTAAAACATAGATTCTGATGTAATGATTGTTGAAACTGACTCCGGAGCTTTGATTGGCTAAAAAAACAATAATAAAAAAAGAAATAAAAAAAAACACACACACACACACACACAGAGATCAATAAAAGCCTACCACCGTAAATCGCCAGAGAAAACGTTACACCGTGTGACATACTACTTACATTTTTCAGTTTGAAGATATGTCTTCTGCCTTTTCCTTTAGTCGAGACCTTCTTCTCAGAAACTGGCGCTTTGTACTTTGTGCTTCTCAATCGTGCTGATCTTCTGTGGATCTCCTGCTTGGACTGCGTCCAAGATGGAAAATGGTAGAAATTGATATACTATAATGTCAAGGTTTAAACAAAAGTATTTGTAACGTCGACACAATTGGTTTCAACAATTTATCATTAACTTTACCGACTCTTTAACAGCGTTTTCCTATTAGTATTGACGACCGTATACCTGTTTTCCTCCGCCATTATTTTGTTGTACGTTGGAGGATGCTGACGGTCCGGAGGGTCCACCGCTTGTGCTCTTCACTGTGCAGTTATTGCACAGAATTTCCCCCTGGTTTCCTTTCTTCCACATAGAAGACGAATTTGTTTTGCATACCGCACAACATGGCTTCAACCCCAGCGGCATTATGTCTTGGAATGTTAGGGTACTTTGGGCAATGTAAGGTCGATAACCAGCAGGCTAATTTATGAAACTAAACTCCCATGGAACTGTTTTTCTCTGGTTGGCCAGTCAAGCAACTTAGCTTGCTAGCTAACGTGAGCTATTCATGAAAATTGCTTCCTAAGACCTTTTCTACATAAAAAGAAAGTAATCGGTTTACCGTAACATTAGTAGAAGTTTGACACCTTCGGTGATGACTGTCGATAATGACAATCCTTTTCAACAAACAGAAGTTTCCCTGGGCGCCTTTTTCATAGTTAATTTCCTTGCTAGCTAGCCAAATTCCTGTTGAATGGTTGTTGCATCCTATATGAAAAACGAAAACTTCCGGTGTCAATAACCCACAATGCAGCACTGGCGTTGAAGTGGTGTTTATCTTGCGCCATTTTGGAAAGGTCTAGACCTTTTCCGAAGTCGCCCATCCACGGTATAGACATATGAACGCTAACCATCACTTTTGGTTCTGAACACACCTGCCACCAGCTCCTGTGTAAGCTCTTTAGTGCTGTTGGCCTATTTCAAAATATTCCTCGTTGGTCATGGGAGAAGCTCTTCTCTCACTATCTGAAGATTGCTGATATACTTTTGATAACATTCCCCTTCAAACCAATTCTGTGGAAGTCACCATGATGGTGTATCCGTTCCTAAATGTGGTAATTCATTACAAAACAATTATCGTCCAGATATGACTTAAATATTAATTGTGGGTAAAAATGGTTAACACATACAGTCTCTGTTCAGATATAACGGAAAACGCAATTCAAAAACATTTCTCTATGACTTAAAGTTATATCTATTTACCATTTGCAGTACCCTACTGACTAGCCAGAAGTCCTGCCAGAGTCCACGAGTGTGCATTGTTATTTGTTAAGGTTAATTTGCTGCCACAACATTCAGTTCACAGCACAGTGTTACATTGTACCTTATTTCTGCAGTCACTCAATGGTAGAAGACTGCCAAGAGAAGCAGGTAGCCTGCACATTAAGGTCATTTTTGCAGTTATTTGGTTACACAAATTCTGATGTGCAGATGTGTAGACTGTATGAATTACTAATGCCATGAGATTCTATTTTAGCCTTGCACTTGCTACACACCACGATTCCAGCTGATTCCACGATTCCAGCTGCTGGAGGAGCAGCGTGAAGAGGCCTTCAAGACAATAGCTGGCCCACAAGCGGAGATAGTAAAACTGCAGAAGAATCCCTTCTTTCTTGAACAATTTCAAGGTGATGGTAGAGGTTTTACACAGGAGTGATAGATTACTCTACTTTGCTGGCTTTGCAACTCACTGCTGAAAAAAAGTAGGATGGAGTTAACATAAGAGAATCAATCAATCAATGTATTTGATCAAGAGGGACAGTGTACATTCATGAACATTAAAATGTAAATGCACCCAATTATAGCCAAAAGGCTCATTTCCATTGGCAGTCCCCCTGCCAGAGTAAAAAAAACGTATATATACACAACATAACATTGACATTTGACAATATATCAAAAATAAAATAAAATCCCAATACACAAGCTCCACTTAGTCCTTAACCATGTGTAGAAGGGAAAGAACAATGGGTATACAAACAAGTGAATAAAACAATCATCAAAGCCAAAATAAACCATTTGGATAAATCTATTCCTATGTCAAGTAGTCTGGGTCAGTAAGGCCTAATTAGTAATAAAGAGGCCAAAAGACTCAATGGACATTTTTTTATGAAAATAGATCACAAAGACACAAAAACAGTCCAGCAGGAATCTTGAAACAGCAAAAAAAAAAAAATGCAAGGTACACAGACTACACAGTAGTCAAAAACAGTCAGAGGTAACGAGAGGCAGACAAAAACCGGTCAAGGTAACCAGGAGCTTGACAGAAAACTCGTGTGGTAAAAGCAGGCCTAAGTTGGTAACAAAGGGCAAGAGACCCAGGCAGAAGGGTTAGACAAACTTCACAGACCTAGGATACAGGCTTGGGTCAAAACAGCAGAAATAGTAACAGGCTTCACAACAAAACGGCAAAAAGTGAAATAATCTGGCAAAGTGGGACGGTCCTGGCATGGCTTAAAAGCTGTGGTTGATGAGGTGAGTGGTAGCAGGTGTGCAGGAACAGGCACTGGTGATAGGTCACCTTCCTTGTCAGTCAGCCAGGATCCAGGGTAGGACAAGGAAGTGGAAGTACTGGGCCGAAATGTGACAAGTGTTGTTTCCCATTCATTTATTGTAGTCATGTCATTTTTTAATAAAAAAATGATTAAGGCTTAACTGCAATAATGATCAATATTATCTAGCAAGGCTATTCCCACCAGAGCCTACAGTGGCTAATACAAACAAAGAACCATGATATAAAAATGAATAAAGTTGACCCACAATGTCGTAAATCTTACATTTTATTATACACAATCAAATGATTAGGGAGTCTTCCACAATAAATAACTTCACACAAAGAATTCACATTCATCTGTTCAATTAACACAAGATGTATCTTTGCAATCAGCTGGTTAACCTTAATATGATTTCTCATGTTCTTAGGGTGAACAACATATCACTGCTCTGTTGTTTTGTTCTCTCAAGCACTGTATTTAAAGAGTAAGTAAGGCCGGGGATCCAGGGGAAAGGATTAAGATTTCTTAGAGACTTAATTGCACTCTGAACATAGGGTAGGCCTACTGTAGGCTCCTGACACAGGCAAGGAATCTAAAGAACATATTATAACAACATATCCTGCTGCTATCTGAAAATGATGCTATACAGTACCAGTCAAAAGTTTGGACACACTTTCTCATTTTTTGAGAAGTTTTTTCTTTACTTTTATTATTTTCTACATGGTAGATAACACTTTTTTGTTTAGAACATCATTCCATATGTGTTCTTTCGTAGTTAAAATGTCTTCAGTATTAATCTACAATGTAGAACATAATAAAAGTAAAGAAAACACTTCTCAAAAAAATTCAAGGTGTGTCCAAACTTTTGACTGGTACTGTACGTGTTGATTTTAGCTACGAGTTTTAGCTAAGAGTACAAACATATGCAGTCCAACTCTTGAGCTACATAGCACCATTCCCAAGCAGACATGCTAACCTAGGTGACAGGAACCATTAAGACCTGCACAATGGGTGAGCATTGAGTAGAACGACCGGAACAGCATTAAATTGATTGGGGGAACAGTTTTGCATTGCTCTCTGTCGTTATTAAGAGCATGGCTTAGTGGTCTCAGTCCTCTTCATTGTAGCCCACCAACTTGGCACTAAAGTCCCAAAGCCTCATGGCGGCTAGATCATCCTTCCCCTCAGGAGCCGGCTCCTTCAGCTTGCAGTCACTACACAAAAAGAGGCATGCCACAGCTTAACACATGGCCCAGAAAGAGTAGTTCATGTATCAAACCTCGCAAGTTTACGCAAATGTACTCAAAAACTGGTGTGGTGTGATAATACGATACACAGCATTATGCAGTGGTTTTAAGTCTGGTCATGCAAACATTGTAATAAGTACTCAATGTAAGGTATATACATGTTTAATAGAACTATTTTAGAGTCTGAAGTTACTTTTTAAAGCATTGCTCCCCAACATTGACATTAATACATACATTCCATTCTACTCATATTCGTAACATTCACACCGTCTCATCCTCTAGCCATACACAGACTCACGGATGACGTCAACCAATTCAAAGTGAATTGGGATCCATCAACTTTGAGCTAGCCGTCAGTGGCTCTGATACCTGAAGTAGCAGCCGGTGTGCATCTCCAGGCCCTCAGTGACAGCACAGTATATGGTGGTCTGTGCGCCTTGTTTGGGGGTCTTCATCAGAAGCAAGGCAGGTGCCCGTAGCAGGGCACTCAGAAGAGGGTATCGTGTCTCCACGTAGCGCCCCAGCTCTGTCCGGATAACCCCGGGGTGCAGAGCAAACGCAGACACCCCATAGGCTGCAATGGCAGAAGAGAACGTAATTTGTCACCTGTGATACACTAGCCCTGCTCTCTGTGAGTGGACAAATGGGTAAGTGTGGGGCTGAATTAGCACTGTTGGTGCTGGAGCCGCTAGTCAATAGCAACTGTATTTTATGCATGTAAGCCTCACAACCTAAAATATCAATTATCACACATTTATGCTGTCAAGATGGAGATGATGGAGCAGGGAAACCCTTACCTCGTGTTCTGCGTGCAAGTTCTCTAGAGAATAATAGGTTGGCTAGCTTGCTCTGTCTGTAACTCACTAGGGAGTCATATGGGGTCTTGTTGTAGAAGAGGTCCTCAAAGTTGATCTTTCCTAAAAGCAACAGATTGCAAGAAGAATTTGGGGCATCAATGTTATATTGCTGGCATTTGTTGTTTCTGAGATTTCATGACAATATAGTGTTGCCTATACAATTATCTTCTGCATATATCTCGAGCAGTGGTACTCAAAATTAGCCAGTTAAGAAAAAAACAGCAAGACTTGTGTGTGTATATGTGTGGGAGAGGGGCTAGTCCTTGTAGTTTTCAAACATTCCAAAGAGGACTTATGAGGTAGGAAATGGTAATTCATGCTCACAAAGCCTCAATAACACAATTTGTTAAGATAAAATATCACTAAACAAAAGTTTTTTTTTGGTCACCTTTGTGTTATATTCGGCACCTTTAAAGGTTAAGTAACAAATATATCTTTAAAATATAAATGATTTCTGTATAGGCATGCTAAAACATTTGAGGCTGTGATTTTTTACTTCTTACCCCCCACATGAGCAATGCTAGATACATTGACAACTCGACTAGGTGCAGAGCTTTTTAGCATGTCCAGCAGCAGCATGGTGAGGAGGAAGTGTGCTAAGTGATTGACGCCTAGCTGAGTCTCAAATCCATCCTCCGTCAGGCTCCTGGGGCACATCATTACACCTGTTGAAGCACCAACCAGAGAGGAGATAAAATCATGCTTTGATCAAGTAGAGAGAAGACACCAGCAAGACTGTTCTTTTAAAATCAGAAAAGATGTCACGTGAGAAATGTCATGTCACAAACATGAGTAAGAAGGCAAAGTTCCTTCAAATACAAAATACTAAACTACAACATTGAACTAGTTGGCTAAGAACATGGATGAAGCTATGAAACTATGGCAACCTTCCTCCCGCAGAATTTGTGACTGCCCAACTCTGCTCACCACCTACACCGAACCAGCTTAATAATTCTATGTTATCATCTACAATTACAACATAATTGGGGGATTTCCAAAATCATATCACCACCGCACTGCCATAGGCCATCTCACCAGCGTTGTTGATGAGGATGTCGAGCCGGTCCTCCGTGGCACTGAGTTTGCTTGCGAACTCCCGCACAGAGGCGAGCGATGACAGATCCAGCTGTCGCACCACCACGTTCCCATTCCCCGTTGACCGTCGGACCTCTGATGCAGCTTTCTCACCTCGTCTCATGTCTCGGCAAGCCATCACCACACGTGCTCCTATAGTCAAGCACATACAGACAGTTGCAAACCTACATATGGTACACACACACACACACACAAAGACATATTTATACATACATTTTGGAGCGTAAGAAGTAGATCACAGTATAATGTGCAATCACAGTAAAGTGAGTGCACGCTAGGTGGAAAAGCCATTACCTCTTAGTGCCAAATCTCGGGCGGTCTCCTTTCCAATCCCAGTGTTGGCTCCAGTGATCACCACTGTTTTTCCATCGAGACGTATTCGACTCCGGCAAACTCCACCTGCAATCCACTTCCTCAGGAGTACCAGACCTGTGTCAAATAGTATCAGACCTTTTTGTCAGACATGTGCCTAACAACCAGGAGAACTAGAAGCACAGAGGACTGTCCATTAGCCATACAAAAATCAGTGAACTCCTTGATTAAAACATACTATATTACCTGGTTACAAATCCTTAATTACAGGTTTAATTGTGGTTTAACTTGACAAAAGTCGTGTACAGTTTGGGTGAGTATTGATGTGTATTTGAAGAGCCATCCTGACAGAAATGCATCTCATTATCTGGGACACAATACGTTTACACCATGGACTGAATATAGATATACAGTATATCACATATACAACGGTTGACACAATGAGTAATGTGTCCAAAAACACCGGAACATCCATTTCATCCGAACCATTTCACCATAGCCTTCAACCTGAATTTTTATTAAAATAAATGTAATTACCTAGATTTTGAACACTTTTAAAAGGTTTCAGACTTGAAAGTATAAAACATTAATCTAGTGATGTTGGCTTGTGTCTCACAGTGTGTCTTTAAATCAGCTGGGCACACAGGCTGAGCAAATTTCACATTTAACAAGCAGCGAGTTGCCTGAATACTTAAAGCCTGATTTTATCCTGATTAAGACGCCATAATCTTGTAACATTTCTTAGCTCACGCCGTCAAGATATGCAGTGGAACAAAACCAATTTCAGTCTTTTGATTTAGTTGCCAATGAAAAGGAATTTAAGTGTAAGATATTTTCATGTTTATCCTATTTAAAAGATTTTCAAAATAGACACTTCACAGACTTCCTGGCACGTAGATTAAATGCTATTGCATAGCAGGCTACATTCCTCGTCGTACAGATTATAGGTGAAGTGCTGAATGAAACGAGGCTGTGTGGTTCTATACAAGTTTCAAATAATTGTATTCGATTACCAGTCAAGCTTTTCGGCAGTAGTCTACCCGAGTGCCACAACTGAACAGTTCAACGGTAGTAGTTGCGCTGTCATTCAGAAATGGGCTTAATTTACTTACTGATGGCTGTCACAGCAGTAGCTACACCATACTTTGCAAGCGGATTTGTTCTCAACTCTTTCCATACTTCACGGGCTGGCACAGACATACTCATAACGTCCGGTCGGAGGAACTTTCCCGTCCCCCTCTTCTCACCAACAGCAATAAATCTTAGTGTCTTGATTTGTTTTTGATAATCGCAAAGGCAACAACGGGCTGACGTGCTTGTGTATTCTGGGAACGTGGTGGCATTTAAGGTTTTATAACCGGATTAGTCTAGGATCTACTCTCAAGACTGACCAGTGGTTTGTGTGTGTGCAAGAAAGGGAGAGAAAAATCTGATCATATTATTGTTGATAATCATTGGCTAGGCTACTTATTGAGCAAATTCCAAAAGACAAAAAATAAATATATAGGCGAGACGACGTAGCATAAAGGGCACTAGATGTTTCTGCATATAACTGATCTGTCAATAAGTCAATGGCACTAAACAACTACAGTAATTAACATCATAACATAACATTCCGGAGACATGGGCTGGGAGTTTATTTGACTTCTGTCTGTAATGAGAGTAGGCATATGCGTTCATGCGTTGTTCGTATAGGGATAAACAACGACATTTATTTAACGAGATTTATCTAGGAAAATCCACAAAATGTCACCTATAAGTGGCAAACGATCCTGCACTCAGATGAAAATGGCGTTTGAATATCCCCATTGAGCAGATCAGATTAGTTAAAATAATGGTTTTAAATAAAGACATATTTTTGCTTGACTATCTGATATGAAATAATTTGACGAGTCAGACAATAAGTATACATTTTACTGTATTTTATTTTTCTGTAATTTGTAATGATATTTTCCTCCATATACTACTCTTAAACCTGTCATTAAGATAATGTGTGACACATCAGGTTTTGCTTTTGACATTTGTGTGTCTCTCACTCGCTCCATTGAAGAATCAAAACAAAGATGTTGAAGAAGCCTTTTAAAGTAACACTATGCAACAATTCTGACACTTTTTGAGCTATAGTTTTATAGGTTTTGGTACCACCCTCAAATTAATTTTGATATTATATGGTCATGTAAAGGACAGATAAACACCTGTGTCTTTCCCACTAGCCATCCAGGATATGCACTATGTAGTTATGTGTTCTAGGCTGGAACATCCAGCAAAAATGGAAGAAAAGCTTTCACAGCATGACATTGCCAGCTATACTGCCAAAAGACACCAGTTAGTGTGTTGGCAAGCTTCTATCCGTGCCAACTGGGCTATTAAAGGTGTTTACAAGGTTTTTGCATGTGTTTTAGGTAGTTAGCGTGCTAGTTTTGGAACAGAACTACATATTGCTGCTTTAAACGTGTTTAAATGAGACTGGCTTCAGCTTCAAAGAAAGGCCTATTTTCCGGAGTGGAAGACGAAAATACTAGGCTCCACATGGGATATAAATAGTGTAGCCTACATCCTTTTAGTTATTAATCCATGCACTGATAAATATCGTTTTCTGATTTTATCCTATATTACAGAGAGTTAGTTGATCGTGGAAACTGGTTATCATGCATTGCCTGATGATGAGATGCCCATTCATTGTAGGCCTAACCCTCGATACAAAATTGAACAATATTATTGCAAAAGGAGACGAAAACTAAATTGCTGTCCATAAACCAATCCGGATATCAAAATGCTGAAATTGAGTGTTTAGAATAACGTTACATGTGTAGCAGAGAAGCAGTTCTTGAATTGAATCATAAATGCACGACTATAACGACTTCCTGAAGATGATGTGTGTACCAAAGTAGCCTGTACAGCTAGTTATTGCCAAATGCTTCTTCTGTCATTTACTGATAAAGTGAAATAGGTACTTTATATATAAATATTAGTTAACCTACCATCGTCTGATGACCTAACAAAAAACTTGAAACACAACCATACGTTAGCCAGCTAACTAAAGTCGCCTAGCTAGCTTTCTAGTTAAAGTTACAAACTTAGCGACGTAGACTTGGGATCTTAGTCTTTTAGAAACTAAGGCTGTTCTGCAGTCAAATATATCTAAATAGATTTTTTAAATTACTGGGGCAGAAATCTTTCCCATAATTTGATAAATGCTAATCCCACACGCAATCCCATAGCTAATTAGCTATCTGATAAAGAGATGAGCTAGGGAAGATTAGAACCGTGGGCATTTGAGCGGTTTAGCAACTTGTCTACATCATTACTAACAGGTAAAACAAACCCTGTGTTTCCAACTTTTAAATGTGCATTTTGATCATACTACTCCTGACTGGAAAGGCTTGTAATTCACGTGAAATCTTCCACTTCAAATATAAATTATATTCGTCGTTGTGGTTGGATTAACTTGCTATTGCCATAGGGTATAATGCGACTCAAATTGATGGAAATTGGTTTATTCGCATATTGCCTGGTTTGGTTTTATGAACAATTAGCTCCAACATGAGCTCATATTGTGTATATATATGGCAGAAAATATATATATATAATGAATGCCCTTAAGTCTATGCTTACAAAGATTAGTATTATGAGCCTGCTTTTATGATCCCCACCCCTCTGATTCATGGTCAGCAGTTCTGGGGAAATCATAAAAACGGAATACATATGTAACTTGCATATCCAGGAGTTCCGTGCTCTCAAAGACTATGTTCATAGGATAGTTGGAGGAGATTGTTTATGGCTTGGTCCAAGACATTTTTGATTCCCATTTGTAGAGCCAGGACTACACGAACGCCGAACGCTGAATTGCGAACGCTGAACGGGAAGTTTGAGGACCGCGAGAATGAATTGCCTGTATTTAAAAGTGTATGGGGATTAGAATCGTGGACTGCCTTTGATTTTGAAATGTAAGCGTTTGCTGAGAAGTTCTTGCTTTAAGACCCCATGGTTCCATGTTCTAATAAACAAATTCATACATTCATTTAATTTCCAAAGGATAATAAGAGGTCGCTAGGAACTCAAACAATAATAAGGTTTCTGACCAAAGAGCATAAACGCACATTTAGGCAATTCCATAACTGCCTGTAATTTAAGATGGCCAACTGCATGGGCATCAGAATCTATCAAGATAGGCTGTAAATGTTAGCATGTTAAAACTGTCAAATCGTTGACCGAATACTTGTCCCTTGCCTATTTTAATTAATTCAACAGAGGATAAGAATGTAGTATTGGTTGTTCACATAAGTACCTTAAACCTGCAGGCTAACACTCTAATATTAAAATGGCTAGCTAAATCAAGCTAGTTTGTAGAAGAGCTAGCCAAGGGGTTTTTAAAAGCTACCTAGCTAGTTAGCAACATCTGCTAAACTGCGGTATAGCTTGAACAGCAGCTGCTTTTCAAAATCGACCGTTTTCAACAATCCCCCCAAATAATTGGATTTAACATTTGACGAATCTGGGGTAGTGGCTGGCTTTATTTGTAAACAAGGGCAATCAGGAAGACCGAAGTCATAACTACACCTACAGCTAGATATGTAGCTCGCTAGGTATGTGTTTCAACAATGGTATGTCAGCTGATTGTTATGATCAAGTAACTTGGTGTTTGTTAACTGAATTAAAGTGCAGTACGATGTTTCTAAATTTGGAGGATAGCTGTGGTCTTACCATGTGCTGATATTGCTTACTTAAACTTAGCTAGCTAACAGTTTGATTAGGCAAAGCTGCAGGGGAGGGCGCTCGAGATTCGGTCAAGTCTCGAGATTAAGCTACCTAATAGATGCTAACGTTGAGTTATAGCTAGTTATGCTAGCTAGTTTACCTAGTTACTTTTGTCATGCGTGACACAAGTGGGTTTTGTTATCCATACACTTTTCCTTTCGCGATATGAGGTAGTTTAATACGATTGTTTTGAAATTTGTCTGAGTGTAAAATTATCTTACAAATAGTTTTAATGGCGATCAATTTCCATGACACTATCCTCACAAAATGTCCAAACACATCTGATGTGGTTTGTGGGGATAACCATGCTTTGTTAACGTTTGACAGAATAATGTCATAAAGGCCTTCATACTTGAAGTAATCATGGAAGCACTTACAGCAGGTACGTGGCACATAGGAATGGCATTCCTTATATTACTTAAGTTTTTTATAGTAAGTGGAATAGTTTTCGCGAATTCTTTTAATGCAAAACAAAACCCCGCCTTACTATCGAAGATCGTTACCAATGAGATTGTGGAACGCTTATTTGGGGAAGTGACGTAATGCCAATCTCCCTCCTTCCCGCTCGCACCAGTGTTAGCTTAGAAGGAAAATCGTTCATCTCGAGGTTCAGAGCATTGTTTTTCGCTACATGGCTACGCAAGGGAACCCAGTTGCCCTGTTGCAAAAAATAATCCACGGTAAGGTTATGTTTTATTTGTCATGTACCGAGTTTGCAAACTCTCAGGGTCTGCAGGACAAGAGCACATGTTAAACAGTTCTTGCAATGTAGCCACAATGTTGAACTAGCTCTTGTCGAATAGCTACAGTGTAACCAACCCAGGAATCCACATGTATCAACGCTCCATAGAGGGAGGAGCTGGCCCAGAGAACGCGAGTTTGGGTGACAAGTTAGCTACTGAGCTAGTTAGCATAGGTAATTTTTGCAGTTGCTTCTTGAGATTTTTTTATGAAGCGCCAGAGAATACATACTAAATCATTAGAGGATTGTTATCACAGAACTAAAATGTGAAATCATTGCCTGCCTTTGTAACCACAGTTTTAAATAATGAGTTATATTCAGGTTTGTCAGTTACATGTTAAATCAGAGTAAGCAAATAAGTTAAGTTAAATGTAATGTAAGGTGTTTGTTTACCACGGCACAGATGTGACCATTCATTATATAATTACTAAATGGGAATAGGTGTGTGTGTTGGTCTGGTACTATGCATGACTACACAGTTTAGATTGTACCCTCACTTCTAGACTAATTATTGCTTTAAACAGTGTTCACTTAAGTATGTCTAGTTACTCACTAATATGTTGGGGGTTTTGTTCTCATCTTTAAGGAACAGGTCTGCCGGAAACCATGTCTGAGTCCTCTGAACTTTTGATGCAGTGTGATGAGGAGGACCTTGACCCATGGCAACAGGTCGATGATGATGCCAGGAGTGAAAGGAATAAATTAAATGCCAGTAAAACCACTAAATGTGAGTTTGCGTCTAAGAACAGAAAGGTTGTCCCTGTCTATTGTTGATAGGATATATAGATATGTATATATTATATATATATATATATACACACACACACATGAATTTGGACATTGAATACATTTTCTTTACTGTAAGCTTTTGAACGTATGCTTCTTTAGCACCATCAATCGTGTCGCCTGCAGCATCATCTGCAGCACAAGTGCCAACAGAGGGCAAGAATGCTGCCTTGCCCATTGTCAGTGCCACAGGTGAATGTTCTTTACACTATTTTGGGTTCAGGAATCACCATTGTGGTATGATGGTTGTATGATGACTGACAGCATCTATACTGGTCCTATTTACCACACAGCTGTTCCTATTGGCCAGACGTTAGTGCCTCAGATTCTGCAACCGCTCCAAGTGGCATCTAATATCACATCAGGTGTTGGCACACCAGGCCAGCCTATCTATATCACCTCATCGGTATGCATGATCGTGCAAATAGATCAAACTTTCAGTTGTCCTAATCCCCATGAATTCTTGATTAATGTTTGCAGTAATAATACAATTTCTGTAGAGTGGTCAACATGTGTGCTTGGGTACTCTTTCAGACTCTTCCCGTATCGAACTCAATTGGTACAACTATGGGGCAGACGATTGGGTTCATCTTGAATGGTCAAACCTATCTGACTGCTGGTAAGCCTCTGCTCACTTGTTTGTACAAAACTCATCACCCTCTATTTGTTCTTTGTCTTTATTTAAATTCTTGCAACTGGTTGAAATAATGTTACCTCCGCAAAGGACGTTATGTTTTCGGGGTGTTTATCGCTGCTTCACATGTCCATCATAGGGGGTGGCTATCGCACATTAACTCAGGATAAGACATTGTCATAATATTTGCCTATGACACTGATGTAGCATAATATAGAAGAAGAAATGGTTCAGAAGTGGAAATGTCAGATAATTTACAGTACTAAATAGGACTGTGCTATTTTACAAAATAGAATCAATGTGAAATGCACTGAAATTCCAGTCAGTATTTTTATGGTGTTGTCTCTTCACTGGCAGTTATAATTGTGTTCAATGACTGTCACTTTAAGTAGTGATGAGTAACGCTGTTCTTTTTTTAACTGTCCTGTATTTAAAAAAAATGTATTTAAAAAAAAATTCATCTAAAAAAAGTATGACATATGTTAATGTTGCCATGAATGGTACACTTAATCATGTTTGTGCCCTAGGAACAAGCCACCAGTTGATCGCGCCCAAGCCACCAGCACAGACCCCAATGCAGGTGCCAGTAACTCTCACCATCACAGGGCCATCAGGGATACAGACTGTCAGTGCCCTGGCCACAGCTGGTGTCCACCAACTCAACCTTACCGACTCAGACGTTACCCCGACATCCTCGGCTGTCATGCCAACTAGTATGGCCACTGTGTCAGGTAGTGCTCATATGACCACACACCAGCAGTGAAAGCATTACAGCTACATTTTAGGTGCTTCGTGTTAATTATCCGCCCTGTGGATATTATATGCAGTGCTGAATGAATGATTACCATGTGACACTGAAATGCTATACAACCTGTATAATGTTGCTATTTACACATTATATATAAAATTATAGTGATACTACACATGAATTGTAATCCTAACATACTAAACATGAACTGTATCCTAACACTCAAGATGTTATTCATCAGCCATTTATCTAGTTGATTATGGTGATGGACACCAGTTTTATATATACATGCTAAGGCCAGTCGAAGTAATATAATTTCCTCTTTATCTTGAGTGGTTTAAACAGGCTGCTCTGGACTTACCATCTCTGCCTCTCTCTCCTCTCAGTAGCTCCTCTTGGTGTTTCCAGTCAGCAGTACACCGCTCCTGCGCCTGTGCTAAGTCCTAGTCTACATACATTCCCTGTTGCCTTGGCAAACGGCTCAACTACGGTTAGTGCACGGAGCACCGCCCCTCCTGGTCCCCTGGCTCCGCCCTCTCCTGCAGCTCCGAGCACCAGTACCTTTCAGCTTAGAGGTAAGGGCTCTGTGGTACTCCAAGCACAGTCAGCACCAGTACACCAGCATACACCAGTGACAAATAACTGGATCTGGTGTTCCCCTTGAACTGCTGAAACTGCTATTGGTTCAGACTTATTTAAAACCCATTTCATGTCTGGGTGAGAGTATTGGTATATGCCAAAAATGTCAGTCTTGAAAGCTGTGATTCAACATACCTCCATTACCAAGGGGTTACATTATAGATGTAAAATAAATGTAAAACGATGTTGCTGTTTGTTTGGTAGTTAAGAGGATGAGTTGAGAGTAGAAGAGTTTGCAGTTACCTAGAAGAAGAATTCCTCATGAATTAACAGCCATGCAATTAACCAGGTAACATGTGAAATTACCTTTTAAAAGTTGTATTATGGTGTGAAACTACACCTTGTATGTCTTCTTGCTTTGCATAGCCAAAGGGGTTAATTACTTAATGTATCTATGTGATTACAGTACCTTCAAGTCACTCCAAAGCAGCACAGTCTTGTGCACGGTGCAGATCCCCATATAAGATGGTTGCCTCTCTGCGTGGGTACATGTGTGTAAGTATTTGCTCCTGACTGGGTCAGTGGCCAATTGAACAAGGGAAGAACATTTCAGCATTACTTTTGTTGGGTTTTAAATAAAGTGCACCGAACTGAAACATGCCAAAAAGCTGTGTGACGTGGTGCACTACCAATAAGGTAAATAACCCTAGAACTGACATTCTTTTAGCATTTACGGATATAGCACAAGCTATCTGGCAGGCTAGCAGACTTCTGGTTAAGTTTTCTTCAATCGATCTCTTCAATCGATCTCATCAATCGATCTCTTCAATCGCTATGCTAAATGTTGAAGAAAATATTTCTGTGTTTCTGTTACAAATTAATATTGGGTGATATATCATTATTGGATTTTTAAATCCACAAATATCGAAATTGGTACTTGTCTTCAAAATCAGTATGGCTCTAATTGTGACAGTCTCATTGTCCTCTTGTCTGCAGATGTGTAACAAGGTCCTCATGAAGGCCATACAAGACCTCGAGCCCACGAAGAAGAAGGACAAACGCTACACTAACCCCTCACACCAAAGGTTTGTGGGCTCTTCCTCCAAATCCTCTAAAAGACCTCCGGCCCAATCACTCTCTTCCAGGATCTCCCAGAGCTCCTCGGATGAGGAGGAGGAGGAGGAGGAGGAGGAAGAAGATGATTATGAAGAAGAAGAAGAAAAGGGCAGATCCATGCCTCAAGAAGAAAAGACGGGGGGTAAACTGATCATGCTGGTGGAGGATTTCTATTATGGCTTGGACCGTGGTACAGACTTGGAGAAGAAGCAGCCAGAGGATGCTGTGATGTTCAAGTGCCACCTGTGCGAGAAGAAGCTCAAGAATAATCTGAAGTAAGGACGTTGTCAGATAAAATGCTATAGGAGTTGCAGCTAGTTTTTACAGTGGTTACAGCTAGTGACTAAAAAGTAAACTGTGTCACAACTTCTTTATAGAGCGTAACTGCTGTTGGCTAGTGCTTCTTGTATCTCAAATGGCTTTTGTCTCTGTCCCTCATTCATATGCTTTAGAGACTACAAGTAAAAATCGCATAATACAGGGCAGGCATGTATATATGTACACCTAAATTATTTCTTCTCCTGCAGGATGATGGTCCACACAAAACATCATGTAGAGTCGGACCAGAAGTATGAAGCAGAGTCCCAGACCACCTGCCAGCACTGTTTCCGGAACTTTCCCTCGCCTCTGAGCCTGCAGTCGCATGTGGAGAGAGTGCATAGCCAAGCAGAGTCTTCCAGTAAGTATCCCCTGACAACAACAATAATAATAATACAAATAATAATAATACATCACATTTATATAGTGCTTTTCAAAGTTCTCATAAGACGCTTATGTCATGACAATATGATGATTACAATACAGCAGTTCTGTATAATTGTAAAATTAAAAATGTTCTGCTGTACAGAAAACTATGGTAGGAACATTTCTGCAGAGTAGACTTGTAGGCTGCAGGCATTGTAGTGTCTCATACTTTTTAGTAGACTGAACTCCTAGCATTTTATTGTTTTTGATGTTTCTTGACATGAGTAAGTCGTTAGTAACTGCAATGCTTTTCTCTTGTACAGCTAAGTGTAGGATCTGTGAGTTGGCCTATGAGAACGAGCCAATCTTCCTGCAACACATGAAGAATTCTCACAAACCCGGAGAGATGCCATATGTCTGCCAAGTAAATCAGTTTTCTTCTTCTCAGCTCCTCTCACCATCTCCTTTCTCATTCACATTGTGGTGCCATTTTGTAACCTCTATGGAAACAGTGCCTGGCAAGTCTTTTTGAGAAGGAAACATGATTCACGTAATTGTAATTGTAATGTCCTTTGTCCAATCACACCCTTGTCCCCGCCCTCAGGTATGTGGATTTCGTTCCTCTTTCTACCTGGATGTCATCTTCCACTTCCGCGATACCCATAGCAACACGACCCACTTGCTCTGCCCCTACTGCTTGAAGGTGTTCCGCTCCAGCAGTAACTATCAGCTGCACTACAGCCGCCACCAGGTACCCACACTGCTTAAGAGAATGGTAGCCATGTCTCTAGTTTGCCTCTCTTAAGTTCTTACCCAATCATCTACAGTTTGTAGTATTATGTGGTAGCAATACCATGTTTTACAGATTATTAACTACACCATATATAAACGGTATTTAATGTAATTTTACAAAACAAACCCGTGTATTGACTGCAACCGTGTATTAACCGCAGTTTTTTCAATGTAACGTCATAGCTTCATGTTATACTAAATGGCATGTAGTTGCTGTGCGAACGCTACTAGCCATTTAAAAGTTGTTGAAGTAGTTATATGAAAGAGGGATGGGCATTTCAAGCAAAAATACTGCACCCCCTCCCTGCACACACACACACACACACAATTATATGCTACCTCATTCCCACTCACCGTGAAAAACATTTATTAAGCGTTTATATAGTGTTATGGTGTCATGTGGGAATGGACGCTAAAAGTTGAAGTCGACTCATTAATCAGTCCCCTGGCCAGCCAGTACGCTACCTTATACGACAATCTTCTGACACAATTGCAGCAGGAATCGCAACCACTGAATTAACGTGTTTGGCAAGGGGGAGTGGGGACTTCTCCCCTTCATTCACTACATTGATATCAGAGTAAGGCCTTGCTCTGTTGATGTTCCATTAACTTCTCTCAAGATTGTTTAATGTCTATGTTAGGCCATTTAACATCATCCACAAGTGGTTGTGATCACTTTTAAGCCAAGACTGCCTTTTATTAATAAGCTGATTTTGAAAAATTAAACCTTGCTTCAGGCTCTGCGGCAAACAGTTTCTTGGTTACTGTGGTTGTCTAGTTGTTATGCTAGCTAGCTAACTAGCCACCTAGCTATCTATGGAAACTTCTAAATAACCTTTAACGGTTTAAATGGGCATGAAATGATGACTAGTTATCTAGCTGATGTTACAATCGTCTCAGTTTAACTTATAGAATTATAATAAGAAAAGGTAGAAACCCTGAAGGTACCTGGTCATCTTCATACTAAGATAAGTCCATATTAACCCACACTAGCAACTACCCACTGTTAAGATGGTTCCCTAAGCTAGAGATGGCTATTAGAGTTGCAATAACCGTTCAGTATGCCCCCATATGGTTCAATATGCACATGTGAACTGCGGTATTACGGCACGCCTATCAATTTCCAGTAATTTTCATAAACATCTCTGGAGCCTGTTAGAATTTCTCTGGAGCCTGTTAGCACTCTGTATGCAAATAAGAGCTGGAGAATAGAGGGGAAACTAAAGACAATATTGTCTCAGCTCTAAATTGACAATGGCAAACGCTAGCAAGACCAAGAAAAGCTAATTTGGAAAGGCACCACGTCTCAGATCTGCTGTGTAGGAATATTTTGGATTCAACGTTCAATACGATGATGAGGATAAGAAGACTGTAAACAAAGTAGAGTCTGCACACACTGCTTTGCCACTATTGGCTACTTGAGTGGAAACAGTTCCGACATTAATGTTACAATCACTTCCTATCCCACTTCCTATCCCAGGTTGAGCAAGGAGAGTCAACTTGTTAGCGAAAACACAGTCTCTCACTGTTGCCTTCCAACAACAATTTGTGACGGATAATAAAAACCCAAAACAATGAAACTAGAAGAGCACCTGGAGAGCGCTGACCTCTGCCAAGGCCAAATGGCGCATAATGTTAGCGACAGCGAAACTAAAGTCAAGGAGCCGCCCAGTGAATCGGATCTGCTATAAAATGTAATGTGTTATTCTGTGGCCCATGTTACACCTACACCGTTCCATCAAATCGAACCAGTAGTTTTTGCGTAACCCTGTTTACAGACAGACAAACTAACAAAGAAACAGCACCGAAAACCTTGGCGGAGGTAAAAACAAACTCAGTGGGAGTATCAATAGCCAAAGATTTGCAGCCCTATTCGGTGGTTACTGACGCCTGATGTCACCTGATGGAAAATGAACCGTGTTACAATGTCCCTTCCCGCACACATTTCAGCAGTATAGCTCTGTGAAACATCACAGAGGGAAATTGAAAACAAGTTGATTCAGACACCCTATCTAGCTCTCTGCACTGATAGTGGGACCTCCAGGGCAAGTGGAAGCTACCTCACTGTAGTAGAGACAGAAACCAGGCCTAGTCTTTCATGCTGACATTTCTCTGAATAGCCTTATAGGCCGCACTCGAGTGTTGACCACAGGGCTGCAGAAATTAGGCGAAATCAATGTGCAAACCGCGGTTAATAATCGGTAAATTACTGTATTATGTTTATAATTGTTATCATCTTCTTCTTCTTCTTCTTCTGTGTATAATGTTTCAGGGAATAACCCTTTACAATGCTCCTCTTAAGCTGAAAGTAAGATGAGGTGCGAGATGTTCCTGGGGAAAAGAGTTGTATTAATGCCTATTTTGTGTGTGTGTGTGTGTGTGTGTGTGTGTGTGTGTGTGTTTTGTTTTTGGTACAGAAAAAGTCTGTGTTGCATTGTGATAAATGCCGGTTGCAGTTCCTCTTCGTGAAGGATAAGGCTGAGCACAAGCACATGTACCACAACACGCACCGCAAGCCGCTTCAACTTGAGGGGCTGAAGCCTGGTACCAGGGTAAGGCAACCATGCCCATATGTCTGCATCATTTATCCTTGCTCAGTGTAGCACATCCAGTCATCCAGGCCTCCAAAGGTTTAAAGGATAGAGCATAAATGTATCATCACCATGATTGTGGGTAATGTAAGTGTAGCCTGCATTCACTCTGTATGTAGGTTGCATGTACCTGTCCAAAAACACAGTTTCACATCAAAGAATTATCTCAGAAGAATCATAAGACAGTGGTCAATTTTAAATGCCAATCACTTGCCATTCTTGTGTGTACGTGCGAATGCATGGTGTCGACCTTTCCTGGTGTATGTATGCATTTGCTTAAGCGGTTCAGCAGCATTTCTCACTCCTCTCTCCGTTTGTCTCTCTCTCTCTCTCTGTGTGTCTCGCTCTCTCAGGTGACAATCCGCACTTATGCTGCCCTGTCGCCAGCATCAATCAGTGGTGGCGGTGTGTCTCGGGTGATCGAGGTGCCATCAATGCCCCCTCTAATTGAGCCATGGCCCGCCAGACAGCCTACACCCACCCGCTCTAACACCCCCACGTCCCACATCCCAGAACCCCGTACGCCAACCCGAGCAAATGCTGCCAACTCCAAGTTTGGCCACATGTCCCCTCCCAGTAACATCAGCCCAGCCCCCCTTCTAACTCCCCTTCCCAGTCCCGTTCCCATCCTTCCCAGGAAGGTCCCCAGTGTGAGTCTGCAGGACGTGATGACTAAGTTCGAGCAGCAGAAGTGAGTCAGAGAATAGCTTTTGTTGCACTCACTTGAGGGTTTAGGAGAAGGATTTCACTTCTTAAACATTATTTTATTTGCTTTATTCATTATTAAGTCAATAAAAACACATTCAATTGATTTATTGATCATGAATATTTTCTTGTAATGCACACACACATACATACATAATTTCTTACAAGCCTGTAATGCCTTTCAGTTTAATAATATCTCCTTTTTATTGGCATTTAACACTCCTCTGTTTTCTCAGGCCCACATTGGAAAAGGGTAGCTGCGTGGAATGCACCTTTGAGATTCCAAACTATAGCCAGCATTACCCCACCTATGTGCACTGCTCAATCTGCCGCTACAGCACCTGCTGTTCCCGCTCCTACGCCAACCACATGATCAAGTGAGTGCCCTCGACAGCGGACGCATAGGCTGCGGTGTTATGGTCTTGTGTACCGTGTGTGCTGTGCTACTGTGCACTGCATCAGACCGTAAACTGTATTATAAAATAATTAATCAACCCGTCTTGTTTTCACTAAAGCAACCACGTTTCTCGCAAGACTGGAAAATTAAGCAAGTACCTGTCCATGTTTAGGCCATGTCCAAGGTAAGGTTCCCACCCAAATACTTTTGGAGCCCAGTGAGGCATTTTGTACAATAGACTTAAATTTAAACTATACCTTAAAGTTCTCATTCCACAGTCATTTTCAGCTGTGAGGCATAGGCCTGTCAAAGAAAAGTTACCTTATTTGCTGGAGTCTTGGTCTGCAGATTCATTTAAGATGAAACTTGGCTGTGTTGCAGGGATCTATCATTGAACTGCCTGTCCTGTCATTTTACCACTAAAGTGGGTGACATGATGGCCAACCATCTGGTGGAGTATCCTGAACATTGTGGAGGCACCTACAAAGCTAGGGGTAAGATGAGAATTAAACACTGGGATAAAGTGCCCTTAATAGGTGCTGTGCTGTTAGAACAACAGAGAACACGTTTGTTGTCTGTGTTTTGGTCTGCCTGGCTAAAGTAGTCCCACAAAGCTGCACAAATGCATTTTATTTCTGAAGATGTATGTTTTGTATTTCTTACTGAAATCAGAGCTACTGTGTTAATCACATTGTGTGCTTTGTTATGTGTGTGAATTAAAATCCTTGTTTTATTTTTAATATAGATGGATTCTCAACAGGATACAAAAGGTATGAAGACATGTATTGATTACTTTTGAAGTGAACTCTCAGTTTCTGACTTTCACTTACAAGGACTGGTAGAAATATTTAAATGTTTAATGTACAGTATATGTGGTGTTACAGGTTTGTCATCATACCAAATGATGTGCTTCGGGAAGGAGAGACGGTTAGTCTTGATCGGCAGAACAATCCCTTTGTCCAACTGGGGGCGGATAGTTCTGAAAGTGCCCAGCCAGCCAATCACAGCTCTCTTGCCATCAAAAAGCCTGGAAAGACCAAGAAGCCAGCCAATGAGGTGGAAGTCCCTGAGAAGTCTCTTTCTGTGGAGCAGTTGAAGATTGTGCTGTTTGCCCTGTGCTGCGGAGTACCCCAGGCTGCTGCACAGTTCCAAACCCAGCCGGCACTCATTCAAGCCTGGCTAATTGCCCGCAAGAGTCAGGGGCCAAGCAAGGGCCGTCGCGGGCTTGGGCCCAGAGCAGCTGACCGGCTGTCTGAGTGGGTTCTGGTGCAGCGGGAACAGCAGCTTCCTGTGAACGAAGAGAAACTGTTCCAGAAGGTGAAGGAGTGTGTGGGTGGTAGTGACCCAGGGTTGTCCCATGACTGGGCGGTGGACTTCCTGCTGCAGCATGAGCTGGGCGTGCAGACGGTCGGCACGGCAGGGCGTGTGCTTCCGCAGAGTGTGGAGGAAGGTGTGCGCTCATTCACACGCTTCATAAAGAAGCAGGTCGGTGCCCAGGGCTTTGGGCTTGGTAGTGTTGGAGCTGTAGATGAGCTGGCTGTGTTTATTGATCTGGAACAGTTGGACCAGGCTTCGTCCCTTGCTTCTGTGTTTCAACTGTCGGACCCTGGTGAGCCTATAATGGAGGTGGTCTTGTCAGCGATGGCCGATGGAACGTTACTCCCTGCAATGGTGTTCCTGACGGGTAACCCACCATCTTGCATGGCAGCTGTTCCTGCCTCCGTCTTTCTCGAGGCTCGACCAGAAGGTTTCTCAGACGAGGACCGTCTGCAGCTGTGGCTTTCCAAGGTGTGGCGCCCGTACATCAACCCCAGCGCGGGGGGAAAGGGCCTACTGGTGATGGATCCCTACCGAGGGCACCTGGCTGATGACTTCCTGGCTTCACTGAACAGTGCCAACACTCTGCCAGCCGTGGTGCCCAAGGCCTGCTCCTGCTGCCTGCAGCCTCTGGAGGCGTGCACCGGCCCGGTGCTCAGAGAGTTCCTGCAGGCCTGCTGGAGTGAACAAGTGGCCACCGCTCCCGAGAGCCTCATAGGGGCGCAGCCGGACGAGTTGGCTCTTCTGGTGATTGGATGGTTGGCGCAGTTGCTTCAGGTGCTGGGGGCTCGTCCAGAGCTGCTGCAGCGGTCTTTTAAAATGGCGGCGGAACCTTTGGAGACACAGGCTGGGGAAGGGCCCATGGGTCTGGTGCAAGAGTTGACCAGGGCGCTCCTCCAGTCCACTCCGCAGGAGACTGAGGGCGAAGGGGAAGATGATCAAGCAGCCACGCCTGGATCCTGGCCATCGCCTTCCAGCCGACAGAAGCTCAAACAGGTGTTTGAGAAAGACAGCGACCTGGAATCTTTCCATGGCTTCGAGGAGGCAGACATGGGAAAATAAGGCAGACAGGCTAGCTCACCGAACAAAGCCTGTGAACAGTGGTAACATTAATTGTAGAAGTAGACAAGGGGGTAATCATCGGGTGCTGTGAATCATGGTTAGCCAGACCTTTTTGGTTCAAAGAGCTTAAATGGTATGAGTTGAGCAAAATATCTGCCTTCATAATGGGGTTTGATTGCACCTTTTGATGTTTCAGACTATGGAGCCTCCATATTCACTCAAACTGCTTTAACTACTGAAGATAGGACATAGAGATATAAAGCCTTCAAATGTAAATTGTTCTCGCCTTATGCTTTATCTGTAAATCAAGAATTTCCTTTCACCGGATTTTGTATTGACACTATACGTTTTTGTATCTTTTTTGTCCTTGTTCCTGTCAAAAAGAATTTGTTATTTAGATCACTTTAAAGATATCCTGACACAAAGAATGGGCATTAAAGGCTTGGAGGGGAATTTGCCTCAAGTCCTTTTGGGTTCAGTTTGTGCTAGTTTTCTTCCAGACTGTAATAACATACTGTAGGAACTGAGATGTGTAAACTGAAAATATATTTTTTATATCTCATCACAATCCTAAAATTGAGCTGTATATTTTTGTATATTCACTGTTCAGGCCAAGCTATAGATTCTGGTGCGTCTTCCACAGGAACAGACATTGACTAGCTTTTACAAGCACAGTTGGCCACAAAGCTGCTTTTAAAGATGTATTTCAATGGAACTAATCAATGAAACTTCAAACCAACATCAAACCAAGAACATGCCTTGTATGATCATGTCAACTCTGAAAGGGGTTAATGTATCGAGTATGCGCTATAGATTCAGTCCGATTCCCTGTAGTGTTTCACTTGTACCCTACATGATTAGGATGTGTACAAGTTTACGTTGAAACACATCTATGCATTTTATTATTATTGGGAATGTAGAGATAAAGCTCTGATTACTATTCTGATTAAATGTTATCTGACCTAAGTTGTTGGTCAAATCTAATTGTTAGAACAATAATAAAGCCTTTTTTGTGTTGTATTAACCTTCCCATCAATTCAGGGATGTGAATGTATGTGCTCAGTATGTCACTTTCCCATCTTACTCCTGAAGTCACACTTGCTGTGTCAAGCACCCAAGAGTGAATGACCAAATGCACATTAGTATGGATAGTGAAGATTTTCTTATGGATAATACGCAATACCAATGCTTTTAATTTTTTCCCGTGGTTGAATATCGGTATGAAGTGAGGTGGGTCCTCATCTGTCCCAATAGTGCAGAAATGACTGATGAGTTGCAAGGGCAAAAATGTGAGGCCACTTGCAGTTTTATGAATGAACATGACAGCATAAATCTTTTTTGTTTTACATATTTATTGTTATACAAAAGAGACGAAAGCAAAAAGGGTGATGGCCGTTCTACATTAAGTTATATCCTCAGTGAGGCTGAAACCAACAGCTCATCCAGATGTGGGGAAGTAAAGACAAACAACCGCTGCTCTCATTCAAAACCACTGCAACACAAACAGGGAGAAATTACAATATAGTTACAATTCAAACCAAAGAATGTACACACAAAATGAAGTGATAATTTCCATAGGCTGTGCATCATGTACTCTTTCAGACCCACTGCAAGATGACATTAAATAAAAATGTCTTGTCATGACTCACCTGACCATGTGTGCAATATCCCAGTTTGTCTCTGATGACAAGGGGCCAACAATTTCCACTCCTTCCTCTGTCACGATTGCAATCTCATACTGCAAACAAAAAAAGCATAAGCAACACTCCACCATGTTACTTTCAAGTGTGTAAAGTGTAAATGGACTTCTAATCTGGGTACATGTGGTATAGGAGTACTGAACAGAGGGGGAACTAAATCAGACTGAGTGGCCCCAGCATAGAATTGAATTCAGTCATCAAGCACCCTCTGGTATAACTGAAGTTACTTCTACTGAAAATGAAGATGGGTTTCATCAGACTTGATGCATGCTTCTTTTGACAAGTTCAAGTTCATTATCATATACTCATAAACAGCATTTATCAGTAATGAATTTCTTTACTGACAACATTAGTTTAAACAATAAGGGCCATTCCCAAAAAACCTGGATGAGTTAATAAGTTGTCATGGAGCATGTTTGAAAGGGGAGATGTAAGCCCTCACCCGGTTGTAGGAGCGGGCATCGCGGTAGTAGAGAACTTTCAGGCAGCGCTCCACCAGCGCCCGTGCCTCATCCTTTGTGATCTCCGCCTTTTTTTCCACCACCTCTCTCATCAAGGGCTGAAAATATGCATAACAACCAAATCACGATGAGCCCACAGTGATGGGTCAGCCAAAGAGACATGAAGAGGGAGCAAGAGCAAAACCAGGGAAAATAACTTAATACCGTGATTCACCAGCTATACACACTTTAAAGCATCAGCTCGATAACTAAATGCAACAAGCATTTGTGGGCCACCCACCTGGGCAAGGTAGGCACCAAAGCCTGTTGCCACGGTTGGTGCCTCATAAGCAACTCCCAGCTTGTCAACGTAGCCGAGGAACCTGGGGGTAAAAGTGCAATTGAGGGTTAGAATTCAAGACAGCGCTGTGTAAACAGTTACCCTCACAAAGGAGTGAAGGACCACACTATAGGTCAGTGTTCTCCTCAGAAAAAGATGAGGTCAAAAACCCAAAAGCTTAGTGTGGATGCTTGTGATACAGAAGGACAACAGATTTGTAATGTATGTAGCCAGCGTATTGCAGGATTTGTTGGACACCTACCCTTCACCATTATAGAATCCACCGATGACCACTGTGTTCCAGAGTGGGTTCATTTTACTCCGGCGGTTGTACATTACACGGGTCAGCCAGGAGTGTATGGCCTTGGGGCTGTAACTGTGGCCATCTCCTAGAAGCTCCTCATCAATTCTGAGTACAGAAAAACAGAGAATGAGGTGTGATCATGGGTGCTCCTCTGGTATATATTCAGTCATCTTCATCCTAGCAACACAAACCTGCCTCTTCTCACACCAAAATCAGAAATTGGGCGTGAAAGTTACATGAGTGTTACACACTTACACCATCTGCTCAATGATTTGTTTGAGGTACTGGTAATCTGCATAGTCGCCAGAGGCGCCCAGGATAGTGTTGTCGTTGACTTTCATGAGGCGGGAGATGTTACGGAAACGGGCCAAGGAGCCATATGAGCCCAGCATGTCCGAAGCGATCATGACACCGCCGGTGAACTTTACACCCAACACCGATGTGCCCGTCACCATTGGGTTTCTGAGAAAGGAACACAAAAAGTTAATACTATGAAAATTGCACCAACCATCCTATTGAGTAGGAAAAACGAGGAACAATTTGGAGATTGAGTTATAAAATAGAAAAAGGTATCCATGCGCCACACACCCCAGCTGTAGTAAAGTGTGAAGTGAAAAATAAACAGCCAACAGACCCGCAAATAAATTGAACTGTTGCACTGAACTATTTTTTTATTTTTTTTATTTAAACAGCCGGTTGTGGTGGTGAAACTTTATTAATACAGCAATTCAAATTAAATAAAGTGTCAAAAGTTATCAGGCTGAAAAGCTAGTAAGCTTTTTCTTACAGGTTGACATCCTGCTAGCTGATGGTCCACGCTATTTAGGTTAGCTTGGTAACTTTACCTGATTATATGGGTAGGTTAGAGGAGTTAGGAGAGATTAAAACTGTAATCACGCTTCATGTACATTTGCCATGTTGGTGTAAGGGGATCAATCACACCCAGGTTGCTAACAACAATTGAAAGTCAATATATTAATTTTCACTGACTGACATCGGTAGCTAACTAGCATGCTAGATGGTTAGCTGATCAGTTGTTCAACCCACCATGATACAGCAGGAAGATGAGGAAATCGAAAGTGCCATAAGAAACGATTACTAAGATTAAAAATAATAAAAATACAAACGATACTTACAATGTGTGCCTAACCGGCCCACAACCAGGAGTTGTGTTGCTGCTGTTGCCAGGAAAAGAGTAAAATTGACCGGGTTTGGGTCCATTCTCCCAAAAGCTGAGCTTCAAGCCACTGGAATCCATTTTGAAACTGGGGGAAATGACGTAAAGCTAGATAATTTCTTAAACAATGGAGGAAGAACGGAATTATGGGACACTGGTGGAGGAGCCTCGTTAAGCACAAATGTTTTGAGAGTGTTTTTGTTAAAGCCGATTGCATGAGCATCATTATGACATGTCATTTTTAAGTGGACAGACACGTTACCTTAATTAAGTGTCCCGAATTATGCAGGCTATGCTTGGAAGGATACAAAGATTGAACAATATTCAGCACTTTTCCCAAAACAAACCTGAAAACATTGTGCCAGACTTTAACATAATGACATAAATTAGGCCTTCGTGACATTTGCCTACTTTACGGGAAACTATTTTAAAATGAGTTGAACTTTGGAAACAAGACCAAAAACTCTTATGTTGTTGCTATAAATCAGAATCTACTTTAAAATGTATGTTATGTTATTTAAATTATGTTTTACTACCCAGGAATAATGTATGTTTTTGTGTGTACTGTTGGTGCTAATGGTTGTTGTGAAATGTCTTATATGTTGTATATATAATGTTCTAGTGTCAGAACAGATTAGGATTCTGGCAAATTTTTAAGTAGACTTCCCCAAGTGGTTATGGCTCAATCATGGCTATAGGCCTACCTATATCCATCAATGACAATAGTAGTGGAAAGTAACTACATTTACTACATTACTTAAGCACAATTTGAGGTACTTGCACTTTACTTGAGTATATGTAAGGTCTGTGTTCTGTCCGTGTCTAATTTCTGTGTTTGTCTCCCTTGTGTGGTCACATGTTTGTTCCCATGTCTAGTCCTCGTGCTTCCTTGTTCCCGCCATGTGCTTTCCCTATGTTTGTTTGTCTATGCCATGTGCCCTCTTGTTGTTGTCCGTGTCTCCACCCCTCACCTGTTCCCAATCTCCGGGGTTGTGTGTGTCATTGGTTTCACCTGTGTCCTGTTAATTCCCCTTGTTTAGTCCACCTGTGTCCTTGTCTGCCCCGCCTTGATTGTTCTCACCTGTCCCTCGTTATCTGTTGCCTGTGTGTATATATAGTCCTTGTTTTCTTGTTCCTCGTTGTGTCGTCGTAAATTGTGTTTGATGGTATGTTCCTTGTTTTTCCACTGCTCCTCGTGTGTTCCTAGTGTTTCGCGCTTCTGCCTTGTTCAAGTGATTACTCGTGCTTCTGACCTCTGCCTGCCCTACAACTATTCTCCTGCCTATTCCCTGTTTGGATTTGTTTGCCTACTTTTGGACTGCCTACCCGTGTACCGAACCCTGCTAGTAAACGTTTATTCTTCTGAATCTACCCCTGTGCTGAGTCGTGCAATTGAGTCCTTCACATCACCCACCAGTCGTAACAGTACGACGACACCAAAGATGGACTCAGCCGACTCAGACTCAGTGCTCAGACTCAGTTTGAGCAAACAAGCCTCCTCTCTCTGCCTCGTGACAAGGGGAATAGAGGAGCAAGGGAGAAGTTCCCTGAAGTCCCTGAACCTGCTGTTGGGACAATTCGAGCAGCTCCTGGATCGTTGGGATTCCCTCGCTGCACCTCCCTCTCCAGCTCCGGTTCCATGCCGCCTGGATTCCGGCTCCAGGGTTTCAGCTTCACTCGCCAATACTGCTCTGGCTTCAGCTCCGACTCCCCGTCTCCTGCCTCCCGCCGTCAGGACAGCCGCAGTCGCCCTAGGAAGAGCTTCTGACGCTGTCAACCTCGAAGCAGCCTCTACCAAGGCCACCATCAAAGCGGTCTCTGACGCCGTCAACGCAGCCTTTGGAGCTTCCACCCTTGAAGCTATCTCCGCCGCCCTCGAAGCTGCCTTTGTAGCATTGGAAAGATTTTCTGTCACACCCAAAGAAGCCTCTGGCGCTGCCTTGCTCGATGCAGCTTCTGCTGCCATCGATGCAGCCTCTGCCACCCTCGAAGCAGCCTCTGATGCTGCCGCCTCCGAGGTTGTCTCTGCTGCCCCAGATGTAGCCTCCGTCGCTACCACTCCCAAAGCAGCCTCTGCCTCCCCCGAAGCAGCCTCTGACGCTGCCGCCCCAGAAGCAGCCTCTGACGCTGCCGCCCCTGAAGTAGCCTCCGTTGCTACCGCCCCAGAAGCAGCCTCTGACGCTGCCGCCTCCAAGGTCGTCTCTGCTGCCCCAGATGTAGCCTCTGTCGCTACCACTCCCAAAGCAGCCTCTGCCTCTCCCGAAGCAGCTTCTGATGCTGCCACCCCCGAAGCAGCCTCTGACGCTGCCGCCCCCGACGTAGCCTCTGTCGCTACCACCCCAGAAGCAGTCTTTGATGCCACTGACGTAGCCTCCGTCGCTACCGCTCCCGAAGCACCCACTGCTGCCCCCGACGTAGCCTCTGTTGCTAGCAACCCCGAAGCAGCCTCTGTCGCTGCTGTCCTTGAAGCAGCCTCTGATGAAATTACTGATGGTGACGCCACTGAGGCCTACGCCACAGCAGAACCAGCCGCCGCTCTCCCTGCAGACCGAGCCGTCGCTCACCCTGCAGACCCAGCCGTCGCTGACCCAGCAGACCCAGCCGACGCTCACCCAGCTTGTGCTTACCCTACAGCCACCGCTGCCGACCCGGACCCCGCAGCCACCGCTGCCGACCCGGACCCCGCAGCCACCGCTGCCAACCCACACCCCGCAGCTGACCCGGACCCTGCTGCCACAGCTGCCAACCAAGATCCTCCAGCATCCGTTTCCGATGCAGGCCCAGCAGCACCCTCTGCCGAGACCGGTCCAGCAGCACCTTCTGATGGCGTCGCTGCTGAGGGCTCTGCTGTCCCGAGCGCCCCTGTCCCGAGCGCCCCTGTCCCGAGTGCCCCTGTCCCGAGCGTCCCAGGCGCCCCTGTCCCCAGCGTCCCAGGCGCCCCTGTCCCCAGCGTCCCAGGCGCCCCTGTCCCCAGCGTCCCAGGCGCCCCTGTCCCCAGCGTCCCAGGCGCCCCTGTCCCGAGCGTCCCAGGCGCCCCTGTCCCGAGCGCCCCTGTCCCGAGCGCCCCAGGCGCCCCTGTCCCGAGCGCCCCAGGCGCCCCTGTCCCGAGCGCCCCAGGCTCCCCTGTCCCGAGCGTCCCAGGCTCCCCTGTCCCGAGCGTCCCAGGCTCCCCTGTCCCGAGCGTCCCAGGCTCCCCTGTCCCGAGCGTCCCAGGCTCCCCTGTCCCGAGCGTCCCAGGCTCCCCTGTCCCGAGCGTCCCAGGCGCCCCTGTCCCGAGCGTCCCAGGCTCCCCTGCCCCGAGCGTCCCAGGCTCCCCTGTCCCGAGCGTCCCAGGCTCCCCTGTCCCGAGCGTCCCAGGCTCCCCTGTCCCGAGCGTCCCAGGCTCCCCTGTCCCGAGCGTCTCAGGCGTCCCGGTCCCGAGCGTCCCAGGCTCCCCTGTCCCGAGCGCCTCAGGCGTCCCGGTCCCGAGCGTCTCCGGCGTTCCTGTCCAAGGTGTCCTTGCGCCGGTTCCAGGCGTCCATGCGCCGGCCCCAGGCGCTCCGGATCCTGTCTCCAGTGTTCCTGGGTTCCCTGTCCCAGCTGCAGCAGACCCAGGGTTCGGTGCCGCCAGCCCTAATGAACCAGCGAGTCCAGGTGCCACGTCTACCCCAGCCACTGGCCCTGCAACCCCAAACACCAATCGATATCGCTGGCATCTATTTGTTGTTAGGGTTGTTGTTGTGTTTATTGTTGGTCTGTTTGGCCAGTCGCCAAAGACTCTGCCCCTGTTTGGCCACCCACCCGACCGGTCGCCAAAGACTCTGCCCCTGTTTGGCCATCCACCCGGTCGGTCGTCAAAGACTCTGCCTCTGTTTGGCCATCCACCCGGTCGGCCGCCAAAGACTCTGCCCCTGTTTGGCCACCCACACGGCCAGCCACCAGACATTCTGCCCTTGCTTGGCCGTCCACCCGGTCAGCCACCAGACCCTTCTTTCCAGCCTTCTGTCTGGTCCGGTCTGCCCGCCTGCCTTGCTCTGGACCCCCTCCACCCACCCTAGGTGGATTTGATCTGTTTGTGTGTTTTTGGGCTGTCTGGTCCGGTCTGCCCGCCTGCCTTGCTCTGGACCCCCTCCACCCACCCTAGGTGGATTTGATCTGTTTGTGTTTAGGGCCGTCTGGAATCCGGCTCTTAGAGGGGGGGTACTGTAAGGTCTGTGTTCTGTCCGTGTCTAATTTCTGTGTTTGTCTCCCTTGTGTGGTCACATGTTTGTTCCCATGTCTAGTCCTCGTGCTTCCTTGTTCCCGCCATGTGCTTTCCCTATGTTTGTTTGTCTATGCCATGTGCCCTCTTGTTGTTGTCCGTGTCTCCACCCCTCACCTGTTCCCAATCTCCGGGGTTGTGTGTGTCATTGGTTTCACCTGTGTCCTGTTAATTCCCCTTGTTTAGTCCACCTGTGTCCTTGTCTGCCCCGCCTTGATTGTTCTCACCTGTCCCTCGTTATCTGTTGCCTGTGTGTATATATAGTCCTTGTTTTCTTGTTCCTCGTTGTGTCGTCGTAAATTGTGTTTGATGGTATGTTCCTTGTTTTTCCACTGCTCCTCGTGTGTTCCTAGTGTTTCGCGCTTCTGCCTTGTTCAAGTGATTACTCGTGCTTCTGACCTCTGCCTGCCCTACAACTATTCTCCTGCCTATTCCCTGTTTGGATTTGTTTGCCTACTTTTGGACTGCCTACCCGTGTACCGAACCCTGCTAGTAAACGTTTATTCTTCTGAATCTACCCCTGTGCTGAGTCGTGCAATTGAGTCCTTCACATCACCCACCAGTCGTAACAGTATATACATTTTATGCTATGGCCTACGTCCACTCCACTACTTTTCAGAGGGAAATATTGTACTATTGTAATCTACATTTTGCTGGTAATATTTATGTACTTTTACTGAAGTAGGACTTTGCAGGACGTGCAGTAGTTGTACTTCCTGTATTGGTACCATTACTTATGCAAAAGATCTGAATACTTATTCCACCACTGAATGATAGCTTAATTTAATATTTCCTTCAAGCTCTCTGTTTGTGTGCCTATTGGTGACGCTTAAAAAGTAGTTTTGGGTCAGTAAATGGATTTCAGGTTGCTTCTAAGCATGTCCTTCTGATAGATCCTTCGGATCTTATGTGGTATAAAGTTGAGGTACTGTTACTAAAGGTAAATTGATACGTTTTATTGTTATTGTACGTGTTATTGGTATATCAAAATGTTATTGAATAGTCGTAACGTAAGATAATCATTGCGAAAGCCTGACCAAATATTGAAAAGCCGACCAATCATATTCTTGTTACTAGGTGGACTAAAACAAACAAACCATCAAATTTGTCACTGGGCAGAGCAACATTTCACGTCCTATCAAAATAATCTTTCTGGTGAAAATAAAGCTATTTATCCAATAGAATTAAAGGAATGCTCTGTATCCGTGTAGAATAAGGCAAGGCATCCAATCACGCTTGAGGTTTGCTTTGTAGTCAGGCAGACATAACACAGTTGTCCAATCATAAAATAATCTGACAGGGGATTTTTGCTGTATCTTTGACTCAGGTACTTTCTTTTTCTTTTTATAAAATAAATACCACAATCATTTTGCTTTAAATATGAAAGAATGTTTTACGCATTTTAAACGTTGACTGTGAAAATAGTTGTGTAAGTTTCCATTGCTCTATGCCTCATGTATTTCAATGTGTTCACAGCCTGCCAACGTTAGCAGAATATGCTAGCTATCTAGGCAGGCTATAAACTAATGCCAGCTAGCTTGCTTATTAATAACGTTACTTTTTAATGTTTCAGGTAACGTTAAGCGACAGTGTAAGTTATTTGTATCGGTTAATGACATATGATAGAAACGCTGTGTAAGCTTGACTTGGATGGTCAAAAATCGATGTCTAAAGCTGACTAGCTACATGTCTACCAAGCTAGCCAGCAACTATGTCAAGGCTTCGTTTTGCCCATAAACGAAGAAAGCGGGAAGAATGTGAATCGTAAGCGCATGACCGTAGCAAGCTGTGCGGCAAACAAGATGGACACTTATAATAGGCGAATACATTTAGAGGAGGTGTTGTTTACGACCAAATTCGTCGAACTGTCTAATTTGGACGATGTAACATCCACGAAAGGGAAGGAAGGGTCGTAGCTAGGGTAGTGTAGTGGAGAAATGGCTGGTGGCTAGCAAGCTAACGTTAGCTAGCTAGTTGCATTCCGAAAACATGCTCGCTCTCCCCCGTTGTATTTCGATGTGGTAGCTTTTGACAGCTGGTAGATGTGGTTTGACAGCGGCTCGGTTGTGTCAGAGGTCTTACTGCCTCTGGTCGACATGGATAGATAAAACATGGGTAATCACTACAGACGCAAACAAATATGTTTGTTTGGGTTTTTTTTAACGCTAGGGTGGTTAGTGTGGTTCTCACTTACTCCAGTGTAATTTTGTAATTTACAGACAGTGACCACGGGTTGCCGTAGTGGGAGTGTCACTATTTCATTGATTATTTTGGAGCAAGCCGCCTTGGAACCTCTTTCCTTTCTTTTGTGATCTTGTTGACCTAGGGAAGAGGGATACAATATTATTTTATAACAAACACTGTTAGATACCTCTATTAGGCTACCTCTACGCAGAACACTATTAATGTACAGATCGTAATGTTATTTCGGTTACGTAAACATGACAATTTATAACCTTGTCATGTAGTTTTACCAGCAAATTATTCAGTATCAAAGTATTTTGTCATTTTCATTCATTTAGTGAAACTATGTTGTCATTCATGATTATGATTCTCAAAAGCAGAATAACATAATTAATTTCGCAATCAACTGCGTGAATGTATTTATATCTTTCTAGTTGCAGTGAGCTTCTGTCCTATCTACAATAACTACAAATTTTTTATTGTTTATTATTTACTGATGAACAAATCAACATCAACTAATTAACTGAAAGTAATAAAGAAAAACATCAAAGTTTTTTATGCTATTGATTAATTGCAATGTTATTAGTATGCATAATATGGTTATTATATTACATTGATATAAATCTTATTGTATGTTAATATAAATCTTAATGTAATTTTCAAGCACAATGTGGTGTAATACAACTTGCGATAATCAGGACAAGATTGTTCCTGATAGCTCATAATGACGCTTATATCTAACAAATACTATTGATAGACTATTACAAGGTGGTGAGACTTTCTTACTGGATTTCTCTGGAGGGCTCACAGAAATCAGAACCCTCATCAGACAAGTATGTGTGTTCCGTGGTCCCAACCTCTGAAGAAATGTCTGCAAGGAAATGTTTTGCTAGGATGTCTGTGTCTCAGAGGGTATCATACCATAGTGATTCACTAACTACACAGAAGAGAGTCTGGAATCCGGTAAATGCTTGATTCTGACCATTTTAAACAACTTAAAACATGAAGTGAAATTAGCTTTTTGGGCTGACCAGTTAAAGGTAGAGTCCGCAGATCTAATCCCATACACTTTTAGTTAAATTCAGAAAATTGCTTCTCACGGTCACGGTAATAGTATAATAGTACTGAAACCAGTTTCTCAGAGCACTTACAAGTGTAAGTGTAACCGGTCTGTAGTCATTCAGGCTGTTGGTGGCTGGTTTCTTAGGGATGGGGATGATGGTAGCTGATTTCTCACCTCGTGTTCTTGTAGGGTGAGAGTGTGGGTGCTGGGGGTTGGTGGAGTCTGTGCATTTGTGTTGGGCCTGTTGACCTGGAAACGGGCAAAGAGGTGCTTAAGTTCCTCTGCCAGTGAGGCATCAGCATGGACCATGCTGGTGTTGCTGTTTACAGAATCTCTAACCTTCAAAGTCTCTCTTCGCTGTCCTGCCCGATTAAAGGCAAAAAAAAAAAGCACACAGATGCTTCACCGATTGGCTCTTCTTACAGATATGACAGATTGCCCTCAGATTGTTTGTCCAAAGTTAAAGGAGCTTGTGGGTGGTGGGTAGTGGCACAGAAAATCCTGCCTCATTGCAAAAGAATGGACAAGTACAGTGTGTTATAACCAGAGAAACACAGAGGAGGAGTAGGTTGGGAATAATGATGGTGATAATTCCACATAATGATTTGTATGCTTATTAGATTGTGGCAGTCTTGTAAAACCATAGCAATCTACAGTAAATGTGACAAAGAAAACTCTTTGCTTGAGATGCCGGAAATAGTATTTTTTATTTTTGTGCGTACCTGTTGTGTCTGTTTCGCTCCGTACAGTGGTACACTGTCACAACAGATTTCCATGTTTAAAGTTAAGGCTTCTAGTTATTAATGGCACAATGCAAACGCATTAAATAAAAATACCAATTAACTAGTCACACATCCTTGACCCTCTCCTCTCCTCTCCTCTCCTCTCCTCTCCTCTCCTCTCTTCTCTTCTCTTCTCTTCTCTTCTCCTCTCTTCTTCTCTCTTCTCCTCTCCTCTCCTCTCCTCTCCTTGTTAAAGAAAGTATTAGTATATTTTATCATGAATGTTTTGACTAAAAGGGCTTGGACTTTGGAATAGGTTGGACTTTGGAAGCCACTTAGCAGACCAAGAATGTGAAACCAGATACCTCACGTGATGTTTTTATGAGATAAGGAGGAAGCGGGTTGTAAACTGACTTGTTGCTAGGCAGAAGTAAAATTCAGCTAAACTGCACCCCCATTTCCTGACTGCCATTGTGTAAACACTGTGTTCAAATAAAAGCAGCTGTGTGTAAATGTTTAGGGTTTTTCCCTGACACTCCTCTCTTCTGGTTCTAGACTCTAGTTCTCTCAGAGGGTTCTGGATGCAGGTGGTCAGTGCAGCAAGCGCAACCCATGGCGGACGAGCGAGTGAGGGGTGGGGAGGCCCCCAAACCCGGGAGGCTGGATACAGGAGAGGGCGACACGGAGCCCAGCATGCTCCTCCAGAAACTGAAGAGTAACATATCGTAAGACAACATTCCTCAGATGGTTAGATAAAAGATGGAGTGTTAGCCAATTCATCTTAAGCAATGCATGCTCCTGCACAACCTGAACGTCTAATCTGTTTTTTGCTCTCTACAGTAAGAATGTTCAGGGCAAAGTCGAAAGCATTTTGGTAAGTGAGCAATAGAAATTACACAAATGTTGTTTTCAGATATTTTACTATTCCTTGCAGAATTTTTTCGGTCTCCTGAACAAATTAGATTCCATGCTTTAAGGTTGACATGTTAGCAATGTTGCAATGTCCCTCACCAGTGTTACATCATGACCGAATCCTCTTTAAACTGTCCCGCAGCAAGAAGTTGGGCGCTTCTCTGACAACGACAAACTCTACTTATATCTCCAGCTACCATCAGGACCCAGTGCAGGGGAAAAAAGGTCAGTCACACACGCACTGGTGAACCAACAGAAAGAGACACACACACACACACACAGACGCACTGGTATACAAACGGAGAGAGACACACACACACACACACACACACACAAAAGTTTCCCCATATTCATGGGTCAGTCCTATTAGGCCAATTAGTGGCAATAGCTTGGCCTTTTTAAGAGGGTAGCTCAGTGCCCTTTGTTTAGTTGGGGGAGAAGGACAGCTTTCTGTCAGGGACAAGACCCTCAACAGTTAGTTAGCAGATTAAAAACACTACCCAGCATGTAAGTGAACTGGACGGTTTTCGAACAGGGCCCCGACGGAGACAGACACCTTAAGTCTGTCTGACGTGCCATGCTGAAAACAAGTCCTTTTATTCAAACACAATGTTTACACAGTATGACAGTCAAGACGCTGGATGCATTTAGGGTTTCTGCATTTAAGCTGAACTTTACTTCTGCCCAGCAACAAGACATTCCACAAACCCCCAATTCCTTCTTATCTTATGTAAACATATACGTGAGGTTTCTGGGTTAACATTCTTGACTCTGCTAATTGTCTTCCAAAGTCCAATCTACATGGAGAACGCAGGGCACACAGCATTTTGGAACAAAACTTAACACGAAAAAGATATTCATGATAAAATATACTAATACTTTCTTTAACACTTTCCTGCTGCGAGGTAGAGTTGTTGCCATAAGTAAATATTGTTACGCTACATTTTGATATTGAAACTTGTTTTTGTTTAAAGTATTTTGTTTGGTTATTATTATTGCGATTGCTAATTCCTGCAACCTGGAAAGCAAATAAAGATTTTTGGCATTTTTTAAAACTGATACCACTGCTTCTTTTCCACCCCCATCTCCAAGTCCACATCCCAACTCGTGGGCTGGCCGTGGCGGTCACTCACACATCCACACCCACACACACACACACACACACACACGCACTGATATACAAACGGAGAGATACACACACACACACACACACTGGTATACAAACCCTCACACACCTCTTTGTGTTGACAAATTACACACATGCCATCAGATTTAAATAGATATGCTCATACACACACACACACACACACACACTGTATACAGTCTGACATGTATAAACACTGTAATGCCAGATGTACTCTTGAAATACCTTGTAATTTTGAACAAACCAGTGTATTTTATGAAAGCAAGTCAAATATTTTCTGCTTAATATCTATGACATCTTAGCGTGTTGAAAAGGACCTGTAGATCTAACTTAATCTACACCACTTAACCATGTCTCCCCTGGTTCACCCCTCAGTGAGGCCAGCTCCCTGAACATGGCCGACCAGCTGCTCACCTGCAACTGGATCCGGAGTCACCTGGAGGAGCACGCCGACACCTGTCTGCCCAAACAGGACGTCTATGAGACCTACAAGTAAGCTTACCGGAACTTTCTCAAGGAGAATTACACTTGAGATGTGGACAGCATGTAAAGCAGGGCAAAAAACCCCAAAGCAATAGAATAGCTTATGAAAAGATATTTAGAAACCGTATGCTGTAGGCATTATTTGGCACAATTACTGTTCAAAAACTAGCGAGCAAATTGCAGATTGGATGTGGCGTTGGAATAGTCAGAAGGTAAGATTATAAATGCTTAGCCAAGGAGTTGTACATCGTACAATGTTTTAGTTATGCACAGGAAAATGTGTTAAATTCCTTGTGACCAATCCTCTCACTGTCACATGCACATACAGTACGCATGCCCAACAACCTAACCTAACCAATATAACAACTGATGCTGTGAAAACAGTGAAGGCCAGTTGGCCATCAGTCTGGGTGTCCATGGTGCCCGCTTCTAGTATGCTGTCTGCAAGACTGATATATTGCCGAGCTGGACAAAGAAGGACTGGCTAAAATGTATTTCAGTATTTCAGTTTTCATACATAAAAAAACTAAAACAACCTTTTTTCCCCACCCAGGAGGTACTGTGATAACTTGCAGCAGCGGCCACTGAGTGCAGCCAACTTCGGCAAAATCATCCGCGACATTTTCCCCAACATCAAAGCCCGGAGGCTGGGAGGAAGGGGACAGTCAAAATATCCTTCCCTGATATCATAACCACCTGCACAGTTACTCTTAGACTTCAGCCTAGGGCAGAGAGATACGACCTAAAATATATATCATCATCATTTCACATACCTACCTTGGTGACTATAAATTCACAATCATTTATCTTATTGTGGCCACTATCAAAATACTGCTTTAATAAATCCCCTTGGGACAAAACGTTTGGCAAATATCATCTGTTTAAAGGACATCAATTGTTTACCCATTCTAGGATTACTGTTAACTTTTATTAATATGTTATAATCATATTATACTGTATGTGATCATTATGGGTCAAAGGTCAAATAAGGGCATGTGTGTACCTGTTTGCAGGCACAGTAGCCACAATTTCTTGTTACAGTTGGCTGCTTGTTACATGGGGTTCAAAGGGTCAGGTGTTCTGCTCAGTGGTGTTCATATAACCCCACTGACCCCCCACATCATAACTTGTATCTAATATCTAGGGCCAGCTGCGTTGTACTTATCTTATTTATTTTTATTTTTTATCCTTATAACCTTGCTTTTATTACACCTGAATTTCCCTACAGGGATTAATGAAGGTTTATCTTATCTTATCTTATCATATAAAAGGTTCTTCACATGTCGATAGGTGTGCCATACTCGTTTGTTTCCTTAACCTGGCTGCTCCACATACTGCTATAGTGGGATTCGTCGGAAGACAGTCTTGAACATGCCCTTGCTGCCTAACCTGGATCTGAAAAACGACCCAGTAAGCGGCGCACAACTGTGTTATCCTTCTCTCTATATATGTTTTCCTTTCTCTTGAAGTCTAGAATGAAAAATTACAAATATTGTCATATCTGATATTCAGGTTCTGTAGTGTTTTACTGACCCCACCTTGCTTCTCTTTGCCACTTCATTAACATTCACACAACTACACTGCGCAGAAAGCTTGAATGACTGTAAAGTCGATCCACCTGGTTTACTATTCAATTCAATTCAATTCAATTCAATTCAATTCAATTCAGTTCAGTTCAGTTCAATTCAATTCAATTCAATTCAATTCAATTTTATTTATATAAACAATAGAATTTTCTCAATGTAGTAATAGGAGTCCTCCTAAATCAAAATTGTTGAAACTTTGGTCTTTGTGAGTGACAATATAGGACAGAATGGAAGTTATCCAATCACTGGTCAGAGCATACTGTACTAACTAAATGTATTACTTATACGTAGTCAGAGCTGACGGAACTGGTGCAGACGTATAAGCAGGAGGTGACGGAGGCCGCGTGTCAGCTGATTTGTGATTGGGCACAGAAGATTCTGAAGCGCTCCTTTGATACAGTGGTGGAGATTGCCAAATTCCTGGTGCAAGAGCACATCGTCAATCCGCGCTGCAGCCAGGCTGAACTTGTCACCTCTGCTGATCTGGCTGGTATGTATAGGTTGGAGAAATGTGTGTGTGTGTGTGTGTGTGTGTGTGTGTGTGTGTGTGTGTGTATGTGTTTCTGTTTATGAATGCCTATGTTTTTTTGTGGTGTGACCAGAGCAGAGCAGCTTAACTATGAGGTCTAAGCGGTGTACGTTTACAGATACCTCTTTACTAAGTCTCTTCCTGCGTGTTAAAGAAAGTATTAGTATATTTTATCATGAATATCTTTTTGTTTTAAGGTTTGTTCCAAAATGCTGTGTGCCCTGCGTTCTCCATGTAGATTGGACTTTGGAAGAAAATTAGCAGAGTCAAGAATGTTAACCCAGAAACCTCACGTATATGTTTACATAACAGGGTTTTTCCTGGGTCAAAATGGGTCTTCGGTGCTCAAAAAAAAAATTGCGCGCTACGCTCGCACAGTCTGTGTTACCATGTCACCTTATTAGCTTACATGTTACCATTTCATAAATAATAGAGGATATACTTCAGGAAATCATTTTGCTTACACTTTAGATTAAAATAGATAGGCTAATAGATTGACAGTAGTCCAAGCGCCATGGTGCTATCATGTATGGTTCAAAGATTATCAAGGTTTACCTCTACATATGCAAACTACTGAAATGTATATCAATAAAATCTAGAACTAACCAGTGGTCAGAAATGTAACACACAAATTATGAAATTCAAGTTTATCTATTATTACTATTCATTTTTATTATACAAACCTACATACCATTCTTTTTGTTTTTATTATTAAAACTGTCCACAAATATGTTTAATAGTGTGTTTAACTTCTATTGGCCCACCAATGGAGGCTGCGTTGGAAATCAAACTTTTGTCAGCATTTTGAGTGAACATTTAATTTGCATTTGTACAGGTGTATTCGTGCACGTCGGGCTGGCCCTCGCAGCGGAACGACAGTTTACAACCGCACCGGTTTATTTATCAATGATAATATTAATATTATTATATTCGAGATGCAACACAAATCTATCCGCTCTCCTCCGAACGAGCTGAGCTTTCATTGATAAACCAATGCGGTTGTCTGCCTCTCCCGAGGCCCCGCGGTCTACTGGTACTCGTTCAAACGGGTAGACAAATCAAATAATAGCCTACACCTGTGTATGTCCTCAACATAGCAGATATTTTAATACATTGAAAGCCATGAATACTGAAAATAGAATGTTATGCTCAAAATCAGCGCCGACTGATGAAGTCAGGATGCATACGCAAGTTGACTGATTGGCAGCTGGCCGCTCTGTCCATTCGCGCACCTCACAGTTGCGTATTGTTCAGACAAGAAGACACGCTTATCAACTCGATTACTATTGATTAAAACATAACGAGGTTTCGGCTGTAGCCTATACTTGAAACATACTATTGAGACCATATTCGCTTACATGCATTGCACGCGTGATGAATTGCCAATCATTGAACAGAGGCTGCTCCTAGCTTGCCAGTTAAGAGAAGACGTTGGTTTGAATTTGAGCAAGCAGATAGCTAGCAGTTGCTGACATTATTTAGCTAGCTAGCAGTTGCCTACAATATCTTAAAAAAATACTTTGATAGTAGGCTTAGTGTTTTATTTAAGCAGTGTGTTTGTGTACCTATATATCCTATGTGTGATGGTTAGAATATTAATGCCATATACAATAACTCACTTATGAGAGCTATCCAAAGACTGGTGGCTGCCTTAATGTACTGTATTTAGCAGTCAACCTCCCTTACTCTGTACGTTTAGATGCTTTACAGGTAGCTGTAAGCCATTAGATGCATGAGAAATAATTCATATCTATAAATAACAGCTCACCTTTATCTTTTTAACCAGATTTGTAAACAGGTCGCGATCAATATTTTGCAGTAGCTACAATAGGCTACCTTGGTTAAATATCGAATTACGGTAGATGCATGCTAGCATTGCGCTAAATAATTAAGACAGCTAACATTAATTAGTGGTGTTAACATAAAGTCAGTTATTGTATATGGCATTAATATTATTCTAAAACACCTTCACTAGTTGTTTTAACCAGATTTGTAAGCAGGTTGAAAACAACATTTTTGAAGTAAAGTCCCTTGGTTTAAAACAGCTAAAAGCTAGCTACATTAAGTTGCTTGCTCAAATCTCAAATCCAAACCAACGTCTTCTCTAAACTGGCAAGCTTGGAGCAGCCTCTGTTCAATGATTGGCTCAGGGGGTGGGAGGTGGGATGCGCCCTTGAAGTCGACGGTGAGGGCTCAAAACACTATTAAGCTGAATTGCGCCATGAATGACAGGTTTTTTTTATTTATTTATTTATTTATTTTATCGCGGACTTTTTTTTTTGCCTTAGGCGCTCGCGATTTGATGTAGGCGCTCGGGAAAACGGCTTAGGCGCGCGCCCAAATTTTCTCTATGCAGGAAAAACCCTGCATAAGATAAGAAGGAATTGGGGGGTTGTGGAATGTCTTGTTGCTGGGCAGAAGTAAAGTTCAGCTAAAGTGCAGATATCCTAAAGTGTATCCCAGAATCCTGTCTGCCATCCTGTGTAAACATTAAGAGACAGAGTCAGGGTTGGGGGAAGGTAAACATTCTTATCTCTTGGAACCAAGGACGGGATGGTACAAGATGGGAGTGTCATGTCTTTGTTCTGTGATATTGTCTTTGCATAAAATCTGTTACATTTTACCAGAGAAGGCAGTGATGGGTTGAACAGCGTTCTGAAAGCACTGCATTCCTTTTGGAGGAGTGTAGGTTGAAGAAGCGGTCTGACACCATTCACTCCTCTTTGCCAGAGTAAAAGTCAATTATTTATTATATTCTTGGTTGTGTGAGTCTTAATTCTGAGGTTAGTACAGTCCTGATAAGGGTGAAAAAAATCCCTAACACTGCGTTAACCACGGCTTGTTTTCCCAAGTCATTGCCTAAGTTGTTACTTATTTACTTTACTTTGTCTGTGTATTGTGATGGTCTTGGTTATGTGATGCACGTCCCTATTTTTCTTACAGGTGGGCCAGCAAAGCCTCACAAAGTGATCAAGAAGAACCCCGCCCTGCCCAAAGCTGGCACAGCAGAGGGCGAGGCCAGTGGCAGGGATGCTAAGGTAATATGCTACAGCTAGCTCATGTGCTATTCTGTCCACTGTACATCATTAAAAGCTTATGATCAGCTTATGATCTGTTTGAAAACACTAGTGTGACGGTGACGGTATTTGAAACTTGATTGATTCCCATATTTGAACGGTAACACAATTTACAGTGGTGACAAGCTTGTTAGGACACTTTCTAACATGTATAACAAAGAAATAGTGCTTATACTTTGAGTACTCAAAGAGTTTTATAGCAAGAAAAGATTAAGATGAGAGACTTGGGGTGTTGGAATGATTGTTAATCTTTGATAGACTGATCTGAATCTTCAGAGACTAGCAGAGTCTGATATGTTTAAGAGTGATATGTTTGAGAGTGACATGTTTGTCTCTCTGTAGCAAAAGGACAAAACCGACGGAGAGCAGGCCACACAGGGAAAGCCACCTCCCAGCAGCGAGAAGCCGCCCAAAGCAGAACTGGAGGGTCGTAACCAGCAGGTGCAGAACCTGATCAAGCACCTGCCCAAGCTGCTGCCCCGTGGGTCGGTTCCAGACAACAAGCCCTCGCTCTCTGTGCACTCCTCCTTGCTAGCGCCCAAGGACACCTCAGCATCGCCCCATCTTCTGCCTATCACCGTGACGGCCTTGCCCCAGCAGAAGCTTCCCGTTATGATCCTCCCCTCAATGAGCCTGTCCTACGGTGGTGATCGTGACAAGGCCACTGCTGTGACCGTGGCGACGTCCGCTACGCCGACTGCGGTGGTCCAACGACCACGCGGTGCAGCCCCGAAACGTCCTTTGTCCGATCCCCCGGGCGTCCCCACGGACACACCTCCCAAACGCAAGAGGGGTCGACCCAGGAAGCCCCGTCCAGAAGATGCCGTTGCTCAGCAACCGCAGCCAGTTGCTCCTCCTCCTCCTCCTCCGGCTCCGCCCACCTTGCCTCTGGCTCAAACTACTGGAGGGGTGATCCAGAAAGCTCTGGCGTCCTCTTCCTCTTTCTCCACCACACCTTCCTCTTCCTCGCAGCTGCTGGAGATCGTGATCCAGGATCAGTCAAATCTGGTGCTGAGCTCGATTCCCTCCACCCTCCAAGATGCCACCGCGCCTGCCCAAGACCAGAGGGCCAGCGTCATGATGCAGTGCCAGTCTGCCTCCACATCTGTGGATCCTCGGCCTGTCTTGGTCCTGCAGAGAACCACTCCGAGCCGATCCATGGTGATCCAGAGAGTGCCCGGAGGGCAGTTCCCTCCTCCTTCCGAAAATCGATTGCCCCCCTCAAACCCTCCCCCAACCCCTGTTCTTCCTCCCCCTACGCTTCAAGAAGATGGGAAAGAAGTGGAGATCACCCTCACTCCCGTGGATATGTCCGAGCAGCTCGCGCCCTCTGCTCCTTCTTCTGTTCCAGGCCTCAGTGATCCGTCACAAGGGGAAGGGTCCCAAAGTGACAACCCCTAACCCAGGCCCCCTGTCCCCACAAGGGAAAGGTGAGTGGTTGTGAGCGGGGGGGTGGGGGGGGAGGTCAGACAACGCCAGCTCCCTGTGACTGTTAGATCCATCCACATTTGATAGCTTGTCATGCCACTAATTGAGAGTGCGTCTTGGACCAAGACAAATGATTCATTAGTCACTTGGAGTGTATTCATGAATGACTGGAACATATGCCTGAGGAAGGTTTGTCCTGGGGGAGTACCTCAGTGCCCCATCGCTATACTGTGATCTCCATCACCTCCTCTATGGGCCGCCTTCGCACTTCCTTACTTAGAAAATGGCGGATGTCCCTAACTGGTGCCTTTCTAGTGTTTAAAAAAAAAAAAGTTTAATAAGGCAACCAATGGGATCAATGAAGCCAAAACAACTGACTTAACTAACCAATAGACGCTCATCAACTCCATCAGTGCTTGCACTCTACCTAAAGAGGAGGTGATATCTGTGTGTCTACATGTAAGTGTGGGAGAGTATGCGGGTGTGGATGTGATTGTAACAGCATGTTTTCCCACATGGTTAAGGATATTAGGACTGGTTGTGTTCCTGTGGTTACAAGACAGGGAGGATGAGGGATTTACGGGTCTGAACCTCTCAGGGCTCAAAGTGCTTCTTCTGCCCTCCTTATCATCTGTTTTTTTTTCAAGCTTTTATATTTTAGAAATATTGCTACTGTTTTGTTATGATCATATTTTTTTTTTTTTTATAGTTAATGTTCCGCTTACAAACACACCTTCTTTGAATAGTTCAAGTGTGTCTGAAAAGAAATATTCTATCCCTGGTTACTGTAGATGCTAAGCCTTATGGGAATTGAAGTCTTTCAGAATAATACCTAGCTGGATATGGTGCTTTGATATTACCACAGCCCTCTGTCCCATCCAGTCATCTATTTGATTGATCTCTGGATAGATTGGGCAGAGCCTTGCTTGGTCTCCAGTAAACTGCACCCAACATCAGCACTTAACTGGGCCTGCTGTCGATGTGCAATTCCAACCTGTTAGGTCGTAAATGATTATTAAGATTAAAAGAATTATGTTGCAAATGAGAGATTACTTTAAAATGTCTGAGCTTTTTGTTCTGTTGTGTATGTGACATAGGAGGAAAACAATATCAAAAGCACAAACGCAGAGTGACCTACATGAAAGTAGAAAGGAATTTTTTTTTTTTAAATTGATACGCAACCAATAAAACTGAAACGTTTCGACCCAAATTGGAACGTTTCCTCCCAAATTGGAAATTGCTACATGACTAATACACGAAGAACCCTTCATGAGTTGGTTCTAAGCAGAACCCTTAAAATGTCCTCTACCAATAAGGGTCAAAGAACCCTTGTAGGTTCCGGAAGGCACCCATTGTTCTAAGGAAATAGCTGCCCTCCAGGATGGCTCTAGGACCCCATTACAGTACCATCGCTAGCCATCGCTAGCCATCGCTAACATGACTGGATGAAATAGGACATTAATAGAAGACCCTGTAATCTGGCACATATGTATGTAAGGCCAGTGAAGTCGTCCCGCCAGGTCAGGAGGATGCACCCCTAAATACACATGTATAATCAGACAGTACTGTTTAGACATTGTAATTTAAATTAAATGTCTTGACGTTCCTGAAAGTTTTATTCTTGAAGTCACAGGAACAGATATCACTTAGAAAACCTGACAACCTGGGTGAATATTGTGACTCAGCCAAACTATTTTTGTAGATGGTCTGTTACCAATGCAGGTTCTGCGGTAACCATATTTGTTTTCCTGTCTTGTCGGTCCAAGGTCATAGAACCAGAATAGGAAACCTGGTAAACCACATTGAACCATGGTGACCTATTGGCCTTGTTGAATGGCCTCAAAAGTCCATGAAAAGGACAGTTCAATTCAGACGGAGTTGTTGCCAAATGCCACAGAGTTTCAAGGTGTGTCCATGCAGCGAAGCCCCGAGGCACACTGTAGTGGGCACTAAGGAGCTGATTTCAAATTTGACTATTTTATTTTGTGTACTTTGATCTTGTGTATTTACATGGCCAAAAAGGTGATGTGTAGCCCTCAGGAAGGTGTGGAATACGGCGATGGCATGTGATCGGATGGTTAGTGGGAAGTCTTAAAAAAGTGGATAGGAGTTGAAACTCTATTGGATGGGTCTTTGGGAAAGTTAATGACGTTGGAAATGTATGTTGCACTCCATGTGAAAGGGAAATGTTTGAGATTCTCTCAAGTGAATGAACAGTCAAAGTGAATTAGATATTTCTGTGAAAAAAATCGTTATGCAAATTTGCACAAAACATGATGGATAAAAATGGATTTTTATTTCAAAGTATTTAGAAAGGGTTAGGACATAGGAAACGAAAAAATGATTTGAAAACCAGTGCACTTATTAAATATTCTGGTGGAATTTCTATTCAGTGGAAAGTAGAGATGATTATTATAGAAACAGACTCCACATTTTGATACATTATTTATATGATGTAGGGCTGTTAGCAATGTGAGGGTGTGTGTTATTCCTTTCGGAAATTATAATTGCATAGAGAGAGGCCAAGATATTTATTAGCAAAGCTCTGTGCTGGGAGAAGCAGCATGTGTGTGGTTGTGTTGGTTTGCGTTTGGGATGGGTGCGTGTGGATGAGATTGGCTGAGTGATAAAGTGACGGAAATTACACTGTGGAAGCCTCTTGGCTCGCATGAATATCAAAACAAAACAAAACTAAAAACGGGTCGCATTATCAAAGATTAGGATCGTGATCCGGGTAGCGGTGCTCCAGACTGATTCGCAGGCAGTCCGGACCGCGTTCAGTGTCTGTTTTTTATGTTCGTCTGTGTTGGTGGTGCTAAACTGTCTGACTGATGCTAGTCCTCCAAGTTAGGCACTGGGGTGGTGTTGCATTCTCATGCTTTAGCTTTGGAGACCAACATGAATCATACATAAATCACTATTTTAGAAAAATCAGAATCATTGTCATCTCTATGCATCAAGTGTCACGATGAGGTGTATTCACCCTCTGATTTTCATCGATTTTCTAAACAAACTGTCTGTTCTGCAGCATAAAATACGACGTCCTTTTCCAAGTACATTTTTAAAGAGTTTGGCTCAATTGAGTAAGACCCAAATCCATGCATGTTTTTTAATGGATAGTTTATGGTTTTAGAGTGTTCATTTCCAAGAGTGCGGTTTGAGGTCAATACTGACCAGTTGTGGACATAGAACCATGGCATTCATATGTGGAATTGAATCTCTTGTGGGCCAGTCCTGTTCAAACTGTCATTCTAGTTCAAGGTGAATTGATTTGTATAATGCAACCAGTTCCTGCCATTGGCCCTGAATCTGCCACCAGGACATTTTTGCCACATTTAAATTAGCAGTCTACATCAATTATTCTCATTCAGAAATTGTCGGGAGGACGTCCTTGGTGCTGCCTTGGTCAGCAGTGGCATGGTGACTGGGTATCAAGTGGTGCACAGGAACATTGTTTTATGCCTGCCACTGGACTTTATGTATTAAACATGCGTTTCTTCTTGTTTTTTTCCTTTTTAAGCCCATCGTTTATGTCATGCACTTTATGTTTCTAACCGATGTGCACAGGAAAACAAAAAAAATCTTAATTTGGTTTCAGATAGATCACCTTGTCATTTTGTATGTGCAGCTGTGTAAAAATGTTACCGGTTTGATTTTTGTTCTTCTTCATTGTATCAAAGTTGTGTGATACTGGACATCTATGCTTCCTTTAGAAAGAAGAAATTAAAAAAAGAAATAAAGAAACAATGCCAATAAATAATGTGAATATATTTTCCTTCGTGGGACTGTATTAAATGTTGTGGAAGTCCATTTACATTATTTTGTCCTGTGAGTCCTTTAGTACAAGTGTGCACTATAACTGAAGGAACGGCCCTCAACAGGGTATTTCAGGTTTGTGCCAGTTTTCTGTCTCATGACCTCACTGCCTCACTACTTCAGCTGGAGGACACCTGAGACATGGCCATGCAGTAGCCCACCTCTGATACTCTTTCAATGCCCTGACACCACTGCAAGCTACAGAATGCACAGATCTAGACACGTTAAATGATAAACATGTTCATCATTTTATTTTCATAGCACATTTTTAACATGATGGGAAATTATACAGATTACTAAAACAGATAGAATACCATAGCACACAGACTTAAAAGGAAAATAAAGGGTAGTACAAGAAATTATGCAACCAAAGGAAATAAAATAAATAAAAAAATGGGGGGAAAAATCAAAGACTGTAACAAAAACATTAAATAACAAGGGATACTGATAAAGAAATAAAATCTGATTGAATTTTTTTTTTTAAATGTCAATTCAAAGATTGTCAATAAATTACTGCTGGCCGGATACCACAGCTTTCATGGCAACCAGTGAAAATAATATTAAACTGAAATAACTCTTCTTGCACAGACGGATGGATATGTTGTTGAACAGCGCATATCGTTCCAACGCAGACCTCCTTCAGAGAGGGCATAAAATAAACCAAAACACCACATCACAAAGTGAATTTTTACGTAGTACTTCATAGAAATAGTGGGCTGATATGAGCAACTTTAAATAACTTAATATACTTCACCTCCATTGTTCATCTGTAGACAGTGTTCAGCACTATTCAAGTTATCTGGTAGGCCTGGGCCCCAGTGGAGGAATGCTCCAAATCGGGATCCATCACTCCAAAGCCAGAGTCCTTCCTGCACAGAGGAAGAGAAACCAGAGGTCAGACCTCCTCATTATTACTACCTGCTGGTGAATCTAGCCTAGTATAGAAGGGCATCTGTATGACAAAGGATGCAAATTGTCATGTGTGCTGAGCCAAAGAGATAATGTCACTGATTGAGGACGAGAATTAGCCTGACCTGCTGGGCGTCTGAACCACCAATCCAAGTCAACGGTGTACCATGAGTGATTGTCACTATTAGTCCTTCAATAAAATAATATTCTGAAAGACTGTGCACAGACGCCAGATTACCTCCCTGCAGTAAACAGAAGCGCTGGGGAAAAGAAATAAAACATAATAGAAGAAAGGAAAATAAGAAAAGTTACATTATATTTGCTCACTTATTTTTGGTATTTGTTCACAAATGAAACAGTTGCATGCATTTGAGTAATTGTTTGTTTATTGTGAACCAACCTCTGCCTCTGCCCATGTCCTTGCAGTGTCGATAAACCTGAAGCAGCGTTCACCGTATTGTTGCCAACCCGCAGGACATTTGGGGTTTCGTGAGTAAACTAGGGTTCAAAAAATGTAAAAGCTGAAATGGCTAGCTTGTATTTTTAATCTTTCTGTGAGAAACAGAAAACTTTACATATCACATTGGCCACCATCGGCTACCTTGTGCTGGGGCCTTTTTTTTAACCTACAGCCCAAACTGGAATTTGTGCAACTAATCACCATCATAGATATTATATGACTCATATGAAAAATCTTTTTGTGATGAAACAAGGATCTTACTGACAAGCAGAGAGAAAGAAATTGTTTCTTTTACCCTGAACATGGGGAGAATCATCAGTCCTGTTCTCTGAAGGGATAATGAGCTCTGGAATTACAACCACAGTTCAGGTTAAAGCACACGTCACTAGAATGAGTCAGTATTGTAGAGAGTTGTAATCATAGAATTTCCCTATTCTGTGGTTGGAATGTATGTGTAGCCTAGGCAACATGGTATACGTATAACAACTGAAGGGACCAGCATAGGTCATAAGAATATGCCATAGTCAATAAGTCAATGATATTATACCTAGTCATAATTGTTACTTTTATTTGGATTTAACTAGCCATGAGTGGACTTTGCTTGGTGAATATTCTTTGTCTCTGACCTGGGTAAGTGAGGTGCGACATTGGTCTCACCTCCCCCCCAGGTCGAGACAAAGAACCCTGCATGCATGGCCCATTTGAATAGACGGTGACACCCCTTAATGTCAGTGTATTTAACAGACTGTTCCCCAAGGAACAAATCAGATATGCTGAGGTGAAGTTCTGTGAGGGAGGATGGATCTGAAAGTCTCTGTCTCACAAATGGTCGGCCGCCATTCTTCAAGAATAAACCTGAATCCTGACTGATCAAACCTAAGACTGAATCTTCAATATATGGTATAAAACTAATTACCATCAATTGGAGGTCCACCACCGAGATATTAATTCTTGGAATTTTGCTGAGATTTCAGTTCTGCTGTAAAGATCCCCTGTACCCCGGCTGACACAAACGCTTTGGTAAGTACACTTACCTAAATCTTGGGAAATATAGGAAGTAGAGTCCTGTCTAAGAACAGAAATCTTATGTTATTTTACTTTTATTTTTATTGTGATGTCTTAGAAGTTGACACACACGGTGCTTGTCTTAGAAGTTGACACATCTATTTTTTCGGGTATTGGTCCGAGGCAGTCTGAGCTGTGCTTGTGACATACTCTATTGTTTTACTTACCGCTCAGATAAATTTCCCAAGAGGATAAAAAAGGTTGTGGCCATAAACGGGTGTTTGGAAAGGGATCTACAGCATTTTAATATTTAATTTAGAAATTGTTCTAAGTTAATTTGTAAATTATTTACATTAGATTGTGGAGATTCAGTTCTTGGATTTGACCAGTCATGATTCAAGACATAAGATTCTTTTAAGTCCAGATTTCACAATGCTTTTGATAAAGTCAGATGTTAGACTGCTAAATGTTAAACTGTGTCTGTTCACACAATAGTTAGACAGCTCTCACGCATACCACTTAATTCACACTTTAGGCACAGCCGCCCTGTGACCCTGAATGGCCCATTACGCTGAAGTGATCAGACCCTAGCCTGGTAGCAGGAGTGGAGACTTTAAACATTTTTGTGTCTACACATTGATTTTCTTAACCCAAGTTAAAATCAGTGTATGAAGTGTTACAATTACGAATAATTGTAAGCATATATATATAACGGAACAAAGTCTTCATCCTTAGTGTATGGGTTTAAGGTACATGGAAAATAAGATGTTTTTTTTTTTCTTCCGGAAACCGTACGTGATCTTACAGCAGCAGACGACTGCTGTTAGATCAAAAGGGGGAGGTGTTGAGCTTCAGAGAGAATTGACCTTAATAAGATGATAACTGCAAAATGTGTTTTTTCTCAAAACAGGTTTAGCTGCTGAATTTCTGACTTCATCAAATGATCCAGGAGCAATTAATGAATTAAGGAATGCCTTAAATGGTTTGGCATTCAAGTGCCATTGGAATCTGGATAAAAATGGCTTTTATGAGATACTTTTGTAACTAACTAACTAACTGTAACTCTGTTAACAGATTGATTCCTTTCTCTTAGGGATGGACACACCTGTCTCCTGAACAAGCGAATGAATGTGTGTGTATGCCTGTAGGCTGGCCAGCCGTCGTATGAATGAATGAATGAACTTACAGGACTGTTTAACCTACATTTGACCACTGACTTTGTCTTTAAGTGAAATTGTTTGAATTGAAGGAGATTTAAAAACGTTTTCTTTCTTTCAATCATTCCATTTCTTTCAAACATTCAACTTCTTTCAAAATCCCCACTCTCAGTTCTTTATTTGGTTAGTATGGGTCTGTGGTTTTTAAATGCCCAAACCTTGCAGATAACAGGATGATGTGATGTCTCTTGTGAGATTAAAGGAAACCTGCTTTTGTCTGAGATTAAGCTGTCTGCCGTCTTTCACACCCAATACCAAATGTCTATTGTCTGATGTGTTGAGTATGCTAACAGGCTTCCTGCCTCATGGAGGTGTTGGCCGGTATTATCTTTTTCTGAGATCTCGTTACAGACAGTTTTTAGGAATATGGAGAATAGCGATGACAAAAAAGGAAGCAGCTTCTCACCAAGGTGTCGAAAGGGGGACCATTCCAGAAAATCAACAGATGAAGGAACAGCAGAATCGTTTGAACTTCAAACAAACGCCATGCCGCATCTGGCCAGGACGTCGAAATGAGGACAAACTCAGACCACAGCCATCAACCCAGATCAACACCTCTGGAATCCACAGGACCACCGCAACACCTGAACCGATGACCACCACCAAGAAGAGATGACGGGGACACCTCAAAGAAATGGCAATCTCCTGATATGCTAAGAGATGCATAGGTGGAATGACCCCATAAGGAGCAAAGACCACAGGAGGGGAACAACTGAGACAAGCCAAGCGTCACAGACACACACACACACACACACTAACACGCACAAACACACACACACGTCCTACCCCCTCCCAAGGAAAGTCAACCCTTGCTTTTAAACAAAGGCAAGACACAATACACAGAGTGTCAAGACACACACACCTTCAACCATCATAGACGATCAACTCCAAGGGACCACGGAAAAATCGGGAACGATTACCATCACCATCAAAGACACACACATTCTGGAGTCACACACACGAACACACACACACAGAGACACACACTTAACCGTATTACCGTCAACCCACATTACAATAAAGTAATGCTCCATGTCATGTACCCCTCAGTAACCAGAAAGGAAATGTTTTAAAATGTTGTGACACTATAATGTATCTCCCATAATCCGTTATCTTCTGTACTATTGTTTAATCCTAACCTTTCATTTTAGCTTAGTTTACCTTAGAGTTAACATGTGTAATTAAGTTTGTTCTGTGTTCTCACCGCTTGTAAACTGCATTTTCCGAATGGGTACCATGTACATATATGTATTACTTCTGTTATATTTCTCTGCTCTCACGGCTAAAATAGGATGGTTATGTTGATATAACATCGGGAAGGAATTTGTCCCTAAATCAGAGGTCCACACAATTGGCGAAAAAGCGTGGGGCACTCTGTAACATGGGTTTCGCCTTCCCTCGTGAGAGAATGCCACATTTATGAGACAAGACTGAACAAAGCCACTCACTCAAGAAAAAGAAAATAGTTAAATGATCTGATGTTTAAGACATACAGTCTTAAAAAGGGGGAATGAAGGGACCAGCATAGGTCATAAGAATATGCCATAGTCAATAAGTCAATGATATTATACCTAGTCATAATTGTTACTTTTATTTGGATTTAACTAGCCATGAGTGGACTTTGCTTGGTGAATATTCTTTGTCTCTGACCTGGGTAAGTGAGGTGCGACATTGGTCTCACCTCCCCCCCAGGTCGAGACAAAGAACCCTGCATGCATGGCCCATTTGAATAGACGGTGACACCCCTTAATGTCAGTGTATTTAACAGACTGTTCCCCAAGGAACAAATCAGATATGCTGAGGTGAAGTTCTGTGAGGGAGGATGGATCTGAAAGTCTCTGTCTCACAAATGGTCGGCCGCCATTCTTCAAGAATAAACCTGAATCCTGACTGATCAACCTAAGACTGAATCTTCAATATATGGTATAAAACTAATTACCATCACAACCAGTGGTAGAGATGAGAACATACTATATTATCATTGTCATATTATCATACTACACTATATTATAGTCTATTACAATGATTAGTGCTTATTTACAAATGCTGAAATGTGAAAAGTGCAAATGACTTGTTTTACCTGAAGCGCAAACAAGACCCAGAGAGAGGAGTAAAATGAATGTCATAGTCTTCATGGTGCTGGCCTCCTTGGAAAATGAGTCGCTGTACTTTAGTTTGGAGTTATGAGTTGCCTGCTGGAGTTGAGAGGATTATTTATATGGTAAAGGGGTAGGCAGTCTTATGATACGCATAATAAACAGCTTGTGAATTGATCTCAAAGTTTTAGAAAAAAAGAAACTGGCACCTTCATGCGGAAAAACCCCACGTGCTGCTCAAGCACCTGACCTCTGATTCGATGAGTGCCCTTTTTGCAGGATATTTTTGTCCCCGCACCTCCCCCTTCCACCTGATTTTTCACAAATTGCGGTTCTGTTTCTTTCCTTCATGCCTCACCTGAATTAGATATAAAAAAAGTTGGCCTATCTGTCAGCTCTTTCTTGTGGAGCACTCATAAAGCAGTAGCCATAGGCTAATGACATGTCAAGGAGATGTTCAGCTTGATCCACACCTTCATATATAGATTATTATTAAAGGTGCCTTAACCTATAACTCATTGGCAAACTTAAAATGATAGATAGATAGATAGATAGAAAGAGAGAGATAGAGAGAGAAAGAAAAATTATAGATAGATAGATAGATAGACAGATTTAAGTTTCAAGTTTATTGTCATAGACTTGATAGAAATGGAAAGTCCAACACCTTCAACTCTCAAACCATTACTGAACACTTTTTGCAGTGTGACAGGGCGCCTTATCCTGCTGAAAGAGGCCACTGTCATCAGGGAATACTGTTGCCATGAAGGATGTACACGGTCTGCAACGATGTTTAGGTAGGTGGCACGTGTCCAAGCAACAGCCACATGAAGACCAGGACTCAAGGTTTCTCAGCAGAACATCACACTGTCTCGGCCAGCTTGCCTTCTTCCCATAGTGCATCCTGCTGCCATCTCTTTCCCAGGTACAGGGCCGGCCATCCGTGATATAAAGAACCCCGTCTGATATAAAATAACCCAGACTCTGACCCAGTCGTCTAGTCATCACAATTGGGCCCTTGTCAAAGTCACTCATACCCTTACGCTTGCATATTTTTCCTGATTCCAACACATCAACTTCAAGAACTGACTGTTCACTTGCTGGATAATATATCCCACCCCTTCACATGTGCCATTATACCAAGATAATCAATGTTATTCACGTGTCAGTGGTTTTAATGTTGTGCTTATTGGTGTAAAAATCATTGTTTACTTGCAAAAGGTTGGTAGGTTCTGTCTTTTTTTTTAATGCTCGCTATTCCTTGGCCATGTCACGGCATCACATCATATAATAAACATTTAATGATAAGGTGCACAACAAGGAAATGGATGAAATAAGGAAACACTTTTTGGCGATTTATCGAAGACGCGCCCTCGGCCAATGACTATTTTTGAGATGATTAACCAAGAGGATTGATGCGTTGTCAAATGTGAGAGCTTAGGTTAAGACTTGTGAACTTTTCATGCACATAGCTTCTCACTAGTGATGAGCATTTGTCCTGCCACAGAAGTAACTCGATTAAATAATAATTGAATTTGAAATACATTTTGTGCAAATTCACTTTACTGTCCTCTAAAGCTGCTCTCCCCACTGCTATTGTCAGGGACCTCCAGCGACACAGAGATGTGTAGATGATGGAGTTTATTTGGAGCAGCCAAAACCAGGGGCACGGGGGAAAAAACACAGAATAAACACAGAAGTAACACTGGCTACAAAAGCTCAGAAGATTTTAGAGTCCAAACTGAATATAGGGAGTCAAAACCTTGTCATTTTGTATGTGCAGCTGTGTAAAAATATTACCGGTTTGATTTTTGTTCTTCTTCATTGTATCAAAGGTGTGTGATACTGGACATCTATGCTTCCTTTAGAAAGAAGAAATTAAAAAAAAATAAAGAAACAATGCCAACAAATAATGTGAATATATTCTCCTTCATGGGACTGTATGAAATGTTGTGGAAGTCTATTTACATTATTTGTAAAGAGAGATAATCATATAGTCCCAACACAATTAAATACTTTTTCTAAGAAGATTTCTTACATGAATCCCTGATGGAATATTATGATGGCTGATCAATACTCAATCAATCAATAATCATGTTTATGCGGTCTCAAAAATGTATGTCCTTTAATCACTTTCACAAAGAACACCAAGGTGAGGATTAAAACAAATCAGAGGGAATCCAGAGCTACACCTACAGCATTTAGGCTACAGCATTTTCCTCACACTCACACCACACACACACACACACACACACACACACACACACACACACACACACACACACACACACACACACACACACACACACACACACACACACACACACACACACACACACACACACACACACACACACACACTCACACAACACACATGCCTATATACTGTAAGTCTGATGTGTTTGATCACACAAGTGACACACATAGTAGTGCCAAATAACTTTCCAATGAGAATGATATGACATGAATGACATCTCTGTTCATACATCACCTCTGTGGGACTGGAGGTATGAGGATTATGTGTACCCTGATGTTACTCTTGTAAGGAATAGTGCTGGTAGTTTTTTAGACGACAGGTACAGTCGTTTATTTCTAAAACAAATGCAAATAAATGTGTTTAGGCTGTGACATACTTTAGTTTACTTTTAAAACTTTTACCATCAGTGCACGCACTTCTTTCTCCTCTCACTCGCCACTACAGTTGATGGAACAGCGTGCCACGGTATGAATTACAGCTCTTGGTTAATCATTTCAAAAATAATCATTAGCCGAGGGCACGTGGTATGGTAAATCGCCCAAAAATGTTTCCTTATTTCATGCGTTTTTCCTTGTTGTCAACCTTATCAGTAAATGTTTATTATATGATGTGATGAGATGGTTGCACAGACTATGAACCATATTCTAACGTGCTGGGGGTTTCCCAGCATGCCTCGGACTGCAGTTTAGTAGGTTGTTATTGTCTATGTTGTGCATTCCTCTTGTGTCTAGTAGAAGCGTATTTGTAACGACCTTCACATAATTTGTGTGTTGTGTCGATTCATTCCTTTATTAGTTTAATGTTATTCCTGTATTAGTTTAATTTTAATGGTATTACGTCATTAGTGTTATTTTCTAATGTGAAGTATGTCCTGCCCTCCTGTCCTATCATTGAGTATGAGTTCCTTCCATATGTTATTCCTGTTGATGTGCATGCCACAGCAAAATGTTGCAGCCAACAGACGTTACGCTCCTATCGTCGCTTCCTAGATAGAATAGATAGAAAGAAAAGCCTTTATTGTCATTGTATTTATACAACGAAATTTTGAGTGCTTCTCCTGTTGGTGTGACGAGGGACAACATATAACACAACAACAACATATAACATAACAATACTACAACTATCCAAAAACAGTAGGAACAGCCCAAAAATATATGTATATATACATTAAGAGTAGAACAAAGTGCGGTGGCATAGACTAAAGTACTTCAATAAATACATCAACAGTACTTCCCTGAGGTGCTTTACAATAAACACAGACAGCTTTGTTTATACACATGTGTAAGGTGACTGAGATGGTATGTGATTTGTAGTCAATAAAGTGCTTAGTGTTTAGTGCATGTCGGTATTTAGAGTTCTGATGGCCGTCGGGAAAAAACTTTTCTTAAGACGCGTGGTCCTTGCTCTAAAGGATCTGTACCGTCTGCCTGAGGGCAGGAGAGTAAACAGGTGGTGGCCTGGGTGAGAGGAGTCTTTTAAGATGTTATTGGCCCTGCTAAGGTAGCGGGAGCGGGCAATGGATTCAAGGGAGGGCAGTGAGCAGTGATTTTTTGTGCTGTGTTGATGACCCTTTGGAGGGCTCTCTTGTCTGCTGCAGTGCAACCGGAGTACCAGGCCGAGATGCAGTAGGTTAGTACACTTTCGATAGTGGTGTGGTAGAAGGCCACCATCAGTTTACACTCCAGGTTGTTTTTCCTGAGTACTCTCAGGAAGTGTAGTCGGTATTGTGCCTTTTTTACTGTCTAGGAGGGAGATCTGGAGTGCTATGTTGATGTCAGAAGTGACAGCCAGGTTTTGACATGGTGCCCTAAGCCTCTGCATTGTTTTCCCTGTTGTGAAATTATAACACTATTAAAACATCTCGTTGCAGCCTGAAATGGGTCACATAGCCTAACTTAGACAATAGCCCACCTTTCAGGTGAGGCATGAAGGAACGGAAAAGGAACCGCATTCTGTGAAAGGCAGGTTGAAGGGGCAGGTGCAGGGACTCTCGCAGCCTTGCAGAACTAGAACCCAAATAAAGTCGTCAGGCATAGTTATGACACAGTTTAATTTAAAATTGGTGCTATAGCTGATAGTTTACCAAACTAAAATAGAAACATAGAATTAGTTAAAAAAAAATGCTTGCAAAAAGGGCACTCATCAAGTCAGAGGGCAGGTGTTTGAGCGGCCTTGTTTATTAAAACTTTGAGATAACATTATCAATTCACAAGCTGTTTATGATGCACATCATCAGACTGCCCACCTTTCACCATATAAATAATGCTCTCAACTCCAGCAGGCAACTCAAGACTCCAGCTAAAGTACACCGACTCATTTTCCAAGGAGACCAGCACCATGAAGACTATGACATTAATTTTACTCGTCTCTCTGTGTCTCGTATGTGCTTCAGGTAAAAAAAAAACGTTCACATTTCAGCATTTGTAAATGAGCACTAATCATTGTAATAGACTAAAATATAGTATAGTATGATAATATGACAATGATAATATAGTATTTTCTCATCTCTACCACTGGTTGTAATATACCATGTTGCCTAGGCTACATATAAATTCCAACCACAGAATAGAGAAATCTATGATTACAACTCTCTACAATACTGACTCATTCTAGTGACGTGTGTTTTAACCTGAACTGTGGTTGTAATTCCAGAGCTCATTATCCCTTCAGAGAACAGGACTGATGATTCTCCCCATGTTCAGGGTAAAAAACAATTTATTTCTCTCTGCTTCTCTCTGTTTCATCACAAAAGGATGCATTTTTTAAGATTTTTCGTGTCTGTCATATAATATCTATGATGGTGAGTAGTTGCACAGTTTGTGCTGTAGGTTAAAAACAAGGGCCCAGCACAAGGTAGCCAATGGTAGCCAATGTGATATGTAACGTTTTCTGAACCTCACGGAAGATTAAACATACAAGCTAGCCATTTCAGCTTTTACATTTTTTTAACCCTAGTTTACTCACGAAACCCCAAGTGTCCTGCGGGTTGGCAACAATACGGTGAACGCTGCTTCAGGTTTATCGACACTGCAAGGACATGGGCAGAGGCAGAGGTTGGTTCACAATAAACAAACAATTAATCAAATGCATGCAACTGTTTCATTTGTGAACCATTACCAAAAATAAGTGAACATATATGTTGTCATTTCCCTATTTTCCTTTCTTCTCATGTTATTTATTTATTTCCCCCCAGCGCTTCTGTTTACTGCAGGGAGGTAATCTGGCGTCTGTGCACAGTCTTTCAGAATATTATTTTATTCAAGGACTAATAGTGACAGTCACTCATGGTACACCGTTGACTTGGATTGGTGGTTCAGATGCCCAGCAGGTCAGGCTAATTCTTGTCCTCAATCAGTGACATTATCTTATTGGCTCTGCACACATGACAATTTGCATCCTTTGTCATACAGATACCCTTTTAGACTAGGCTAGATTCACCAGCAGGTGGTGATAATGAGGCGGTCTGACCTCTGGTTTCTCTTCCTCTGTGCAGGAAGGACTCTGGCTCTGGAGTGATGGATCCCGATTTGGATCATTCCTCCACTGGAACAGAGGCGAACCCAATAACAGAGATGGTGCTGAACACTGTCTACATATAAACTATGGAGGTGAATTACATTAAGTTATTTAAAGTTGCTCAAATCAGCCCACTATGTCAGTGAAGTACTGAATACAAATTCACTTTGTGATGTGTTGTTTTGTTTTATTTTATGCCCTCTCTGAAGGAGATCTGCGTTGGAACGATCAGTACTGTTCATATACATATCCATCCGTCTGTGCAAGGAGAGTTGTTTCAGTTTAATATTTTTACTGTTTGCCATGGCAGTTGTGGTATCCGGCCAGCAGCAATTTATTGACAATACATCTGAAATATTTTGAGATCTTTGAATTTGGTGAAATATTGAACCAGATATTGGCAAACCTCATAATATCTATGGATCATCCTTTTAGAGTTTGATTTCAGGCTGACTATGCTGTCCTCTACCTGCATTCCTTCTTAGCAGGCTTAGACAGCTAGCTAACACTTTTCCTCACGAATAAAGATGATGAATTACAAGTCTGGGTTTTCTTGCGTTTATGTTTTCACCAGCAAATATTCATACAGGAAAGATCATTTTGTAAAACTGGAACAGACCAAAACAAAGACATACATAAATACCACGTAAAACAATGTGGCACAAAGATAGCATGAATGCGAGAGCTAGCATCATTTAGCTATTTTCTAGCTGTGAATTCGCGACATTTGTAAACGTACATTCAACCTATTTCCAAAAATGTCTAAACGGCATTTATACAACAACAAAACACACTATAATATGCACTTACAGACAAATACTATCCAAAGCTCACGCGTGGAAGAATGCTCTTCGAGGATGACTTCAGCTTAACCAGTGTGTTCTCTCGTGGTACAACTCAATAAGTGAAAACCAAGCTTGCGCGTCTTCTCTTGTGTGGGCTGTCCACTAGGTGGCAGTATTTCCTCATCTATATCTAAAGCTACTAAATTTAGCATTTCCTAGAGAAGGCAGAACACTGACTTAGGTGAAAATACTGGCTGCTCAAGGCAATACATTAGGAAACGTCTCGGTTACTTACGTAACCTCGGTTCCTTGAGCAGGAACCAGACATAACAGTATGGTACATGACACTAGTCATGAGCCTAAATCGAAGCATTTATCCATTCACGCCTGAAAGACCGCGAGATCTGTCAGCGCGCACTCCTGAGCCCGCCCCCTCAGGAGTCCCTATCTTGAGATGCGCCCCACAGATCAGTCTTGGAATGAAAACTGAGCAAGAATATCAAACCAAGGTCACACTGTACACGCCAACTTTGTTATGTCTGGTTCCTGCTCAAGGAACCGAGGTTACGTAAGTAACCGAGACGTTCCTTGTCGCAGTTCACTGCGACATAACAGTATGGGACCCTATACATTCCCGCGTGATAATACAGTGGCAGCCAATCACACACACCAGCTTTATTGAATCCTTTGTCCTCATAGAGGTTCATACGGCCGCTGGCGGTGAACATATTAACAGGGCAACCTTTATCATAGGCGGCAAGGATCATGATCCTGCGCCTGTAGGAAACCACCCTGGAATGCTTCATGTGCAACATAACATGTAGACACCAATGAACATACACAGGCCAGGGGATTCAGAGATTGCTTGCCCGCAGAACGCTATGAAGAAAACTAGGTTCAGCCACATCTAACATATAGAATCTAATGAAAGTGTGGCGAGAACTCCAGCTTGCAGCTTTGCAAATATCTTCCACTGAGACGCCCTTTAGTAAGGCCCAGGAAGACGAGACCCCCCGCGCGTAGAGTGCACATGCAACTTCTCCGGGGGGATCTAAAGACAAGCTCTTATAAGACAACACGATAGCCTCTACTATCCAACGGGAGAGGCTCGGTTTTGATAGAGGTCTGCCTTTTGCACGTGCACCAAAGCACACAAATAGCTGATCTGACTGTCTGAAAGCTCTAGTGCGCTCTGCGTAACAGCGGAGAGCGCGCACTGGACAGAGCTTATTCAAACGTTCCTCCTCTGCCGACGCAAAAGGAGGAGGCGAGAAAACTGCTAATTCAATCACCTGATTGCGGAATTGGGTTACCACCACTTTAGGTGTGTAAGCAGCATTAGGTCGCATAACCACTCTGTCACCAGCGATCGAGAACTGAAGGCACGATGGGCTGACTGACAGGGCTTGCATGTCACCAACGCGCTTTGCTGACGTTAACGCCAGCAGCAGCGCAGTCTTTAAAGAGACAAACTTTATGTCCACTGTCTCCAGGGGCTCGAACGGAGTCCCTGTGAGAGCACGTAACACCACTAGCAGATCCCAAGAGGGTATGAGGTGTCTCTCTGGCACCCTGAGCCGTCTCACCCCCGCCATAAAGGGTGACTGCCAGGAGAACTGCCATTAATGCCTGCGTGGCAGGCTGAAATGGCAGCCATGTACACTTTGAGAGTGGAAGCCGCCTTCCCCTCATCAAACAACTGCTGTAGGCATTCTAGAATAATGCCCAGCGCGCAGTTAATAGGGTCATGCTGACGCGCAGCACACCACCGCTCAAAACTGCGCCACTTCAGCGTATACAGAGCCCGTGTCGACACAGCTCGGGCACTCTGTATTGTAGCCACCACCGCATCCGTTAAGCCTGACGCTATGAGCCTACACCTCTCAGGTGCCAGGCTCTGAGACGCCACCACTCCGGATGGGGGTGCCACACTGTCCTGTGCGCCTGCGTTAGGAGGTTTCTCCGCAGAGACAGCTCCCAAGGCTGCTGCACAGACATATTGACTAGATCCGCCGCCCACGGCTGATTGGGCCAGTATGGGGCTATCAATATCAATTCTCTGCCCTCGTCCGCTACCCTGCACAGCACTTGCTGGAGGAGCGGGATCGGGGGAAACGCATATAGGCGTAGAGCTGGCCACTGGTGGCCCAGCGCGTCTATGCCTAGTGGGGGGTTGTCGCCCCCTAGCGAGAACCAGAGCGGGCAGCAGGTGTTCTGCCTGTTTGCGAACAGGTCCACCTGCGCCCTGAAAAAACGCACCCAGATCTGGTCTATCACTTGTGGGTGTAGACACCAGTCTGCTGCTCGAGGATCGCCCCTCGATAACAGGTCCGCACCGTAGTTGAGGTGACCTGGTATATGAACTGCCCTGAGGGAAAGGACGTGCCTCGCTGCCCACAGGAGCAGGCGAGTCGCCCAATGGTGTAGTGACTGGGAGCGCACTCCGCCTTGACGGTTTATATACGCCAAGGCCGCAGCGTTGTCCGTCCTCACTAACACATGCTGACCACTCAGTCTGGGCAGAAAGTGTCGTAGAGCCAGGACTACTGTCCGCAGCTCTAACACATTTATATGAGACGCGGCCTCTGTCACAGACCAGAGACCGTTCACGCCTCTTCCTTCGCAGACTGCCCCCCACCCCATGGTGGAGGCGTCTGTGGTCACCACTACGCGACGCGACACTATGCCCATAGTGCCCGACACGGCGAGAAACCAGGGGGTTCTCCAGATCGCCAGGGCTTTCCTGCATCTGGAGGACACCACTACTCTGCGGTGCCTGTCTGTGACTGCGTTGAGCCTCATGGCCCCTAACAGGCGTTGGCAGCACAGCGACGAGACTGACTGTCCCAGTCGGAACTGGCGCACGCATGTTTTGATGGCATTTATTTGTTCTTGAGACAGCCTGACCTCCATGGAGGTGGAGTCTAGAACCATGCCTAGAAAATGCGTAATTTGCTTTGGGCACAGAACGCTTTTTTCCCTGTTTATCACAAAGCCCAGTCGATACAGGTGCGCCACCACTAGATGGCCGTCCTGCACCGCTGCAGCCTCTGAATGAGCAGCTATTAACCAGTCGTCCAGATAATTGTATACGCGTAAGCCGCGTAGACGCAATGGGGCGATGGCTGCTTCTACGCACTTTGTGAATACCCTCGGCGCTAGAGCTAGGCCGAATGGGAGTGCGTTGAATTGGTACGCTATTCCTCCGAATGCAAACCTCAGATATCTCCGATGTCTGTGGTGGATCGGAACGTGGAAATATGCGTCTTTTAAGTCTATTGTGATAAACCAATCGTTTGGCCTTATAAACTGCACAAGCCGGCGTGGGGTCAACATTCTGAACCGTAGCGGCATGAGTGCTTTGTTTAACACAGGTAGATCTAATATTGGCCGATAATTCCGTCCTTTTTTGGGACCAGGAAGTAACGGCTGTAGAAGCCTGAAGCTTCCTCCTCGGGAGGAACTATGCTTATCGCTTCTTTTCTGAGCAGGGAGACTATCTCTTCCCGTAGGAAGTGAGACTGTTCTCGCTGCACCACAGATTGTATCACTCCGCTGAATGGCGGAGGGGGACGGGCGAATTGCAGCACGTAACCCTTTGTGATCGTTCTTAGCACCCATGGTGAAACTGCGCATGCGCGCCAACTCGCCGCACGACCAGCCAGGTTGTGCTTTGAGTTGAATTTGTCGGGAACTAACCCGCTCATGGTCAATGAGTCTAAACCTAGATCTACACCCACTCCGCCTAGGGAGGGGGACGAGATCTGGGGTTGCCCCCTCATGTTTTTGAAAAAATGTGGGGGGTGCGATTGCACTGTGTGCATCGCGGGGGGAGTCGCACAAGCATGTCTGGGCACTGCGCCATCTGGGACAGGAGTTAGGACATATGAGTGCGGTGCTTGTGAGAACCTGCTTACCGTGCTGGACATGATTTTCACATGTGAGCGACGGGCTGATTTCTGTGAAGGCGGTGTGGGCTCCACCGCTCCCCCCTGTGTGACCATTGGCTGACTGTCACCATCAGGAAGCCTGAGGCTTACCTCTGCCCCGCCCGCGGCGAGCGGAGTGCTGTCGCGGGGCCTGGGCTGCGCCCTGGGTAGGGCGCGCAGCTGGCTGCTGCTGTGCTGCAGGCTGAACTGGAGGGCGGAAGGGGTGTCTCTGCCAGCCTCGCCCGGTGGGCACCTTCGCTGGAGGAACTGGCGAGCGGAACCCGCCTCGCTTCCGGCCCAGTGTGGGTGTGGTGTGTCCTGAGGAGGACGTCTCACCCGGGCCGCTAGAGCGAGGCATCCAAGCCTGGAATACCTCCCTGCTCTTTTGCTGTTCCTCGAACCTGGCAGCCATTGTGACCACTGCTTCACCGAAGACGCCCTGGGCGTCGAGGAGTGGTGCTTTCTCACTGTCTGAGAGCTTAGCCAGTGATAGCCACAGAGACCTCTGGGTAGCCACCGCGGTACCCATCACCCTCCCCAGTGCCTGTGAGGTGCACCGGGTCAGTCTGAGTGACAAATCCGTCACGCGGACGGAGCTCTGCCACCGACTGGTGATCCTCCCCCAGCGACAAGGCAAGCTCAGTCAGGAGCTTTGCTTGATATCGCTGTAGCAGCGCAGCCGTGTTGGTTGTGCAGGCAGCCTACCCTGCAGCCAAGTAGGCTTTCTCTGCCAGCTGAGCCTGGTGCCTGGCCACCCGCGTAGGCAGGTGAGGCTTCTGGCCGAGGCGCATCGTGGGGGAGGCGGGCGAGAGGTAGCCCGCTACTGCATCTTCCACCTGAGGGAAGGAGAGGTAGCCCCTCTCACTAGACCTGTGGAGCAGCATGTAGGGCGCGAACCCCGGCACCGGGGCCCGGCCCGAGTAGGGGGTCGCCCATGTTTGCTGCAGTTCCTCGTGCACCTCCTCGAAGAAGGGGATGCAGCTAGGAACTGGCGCGGCGGAGCCAGCATAAAACTCCCCGTCCAGCAGCGAGGACCGCACACTGGGAGGGGGAGGGAGAGGGAGCCCGAGGCAGCTGGCTGCTCTCAGCGCAACCTTGTGGAGTTGCTGGCCCAGAAGCCGTGACGAAGTAGGGGGTGTATCTACCCGCGGCCTAACGTCCTGGCTTGTCTGCATTGCCTCTGCGATTGAGCTGTGCTCATCGGAGTAGTCCAGCAGACTATCATTATCTAGGTCGATGTCGATGTTCGGTAGCTCCATCCGCCTCGCTGCCCGCAGCCCCAGGGCTGGCAGGCGGCGGTGACTGGGAGAGAGCCAAGAGTGGAGCTGCAGCTGCAAGGCGGCTGCTCTCACTCACAGAGCCCACGGCTGGAGGCGCACTCGGTCCTACAGGGGCGTTAGCCCCGGATGGAGCCGGTGCAGCCCCCTCGGCGCCCTTGCGCTCCCATAGCGCAAGGCGCCTGGTAACCTTAGCTAGCGGGAGGCTAGCACAGATGGCACAGACAGGGTCAGCGCCCGAGAGCGCGACCACTGCGTGGTCCCTGCCGAGGCAGGTCACGCACCGACGGTGGCGGTCACCCTTCACACGGATGTGCCCGCAGTCGGGGTAGTGTCTGGACATCTTTTTTAATCTGAAAGTAGAAGAAAGTGTTAATACACAAGCACACTATCAGCAACGAACACGTTGTTAGCAAGCTAGCAGGCTAGTCAGAAGCTTAGCCAGCTAGGCAGCCAGGATAGCAGCTACTACTTCCAGCTGGCACTTCGGTCTTGCGAAGTTTTCAAAGAGACTGATCTGTGGGGCGCGTCTCAAGATAGGGACTCCTGAGGGGGCGGGCTCAGGAGTGCGCGCTGACAGATCTCGCGGCCTTTCAGGCATGAATGGATAAATGCTTCGATTTAGGCTCATGACTAGTGTCATATACCATACTGTTATGTCGCAGTGAACTGCGACAAGGAACCAAATGGGTAAACTCCTAAGCTGTGAAGCATCTTACCTTTATTTTTTGGATGAATAAATAACATCACTGCTGCAAGTTTTGGAGTATTTTGTTTTTATTTTAAAAGACAAAAAAGGTTTAACAAAGTAACTCGAATAATCGTTTCAGCCCTAGTTCAGATTAAAACACACGTCATTAGAATGAGTCAGTATTGTAGAGAGTTGTAATCATAGAATTTCCCTATTCCATGGTTGGAATTTTTATGTAGCCTAGGCAACATGGTATAATACAACCAGTGGTAGATATGATACAATTCTATATTATCATTGTCATATTATCATACTATACTTAAGAATAGTCTATTACAATGATTAGTCCTCATTTACAATTGCTGAAATGTGAAAAGTGCTGAGAAGTGCAGATGTTTTTTTTTTACCTGAAGCACATACGAGACCCAGAGAGAGGAGCAAAATGAATGTCATAGTCTTCATGGTGCTGGTCTCCTTAGAAAATGAGTCGGTATACTTTAGTTTGGAGTCATGAGTTGCCTGCTGGAGTTGAGAGCATTATTTATATGGTGAAAGGTGGGCAGTCTGATGATGTGCATCATAAACAGCTTGTGAATTGATCTCAAAGTTTTAGAAAAAAAGAAACTGGCACCTGCATGTGGAAAAACCCAAAACCCAAAATCCCACCCCTTCACATGTGCCATTATACCAAGATAATCAATGTTATTCACATCACGTGTCAGTGGTTTTAATGTCTTGCTGATTGGTGTCAAAGTATTTATTACGTTTACTTGCAAAAGGTTAGTTGGGGAATAGGTAGCGTCTTTTTTTAACGCCGCTGTTCTGGAGAAATGTCACAGCATCACATCATATAATAGACATTTACTGATAAGGTGCACAACAAGGAAATACACATGAAATAAGGAAACATTTTTGGGCAATTTACCGTAAGATGTGCCCAAGGCCAATGACTATTCTTGAAATGAGTAACCAAGAGGATTCATGCGTTGTCAAATGTGAGAGCTTAGGTTAAGACTTGTGAACTCTTCATGCACATAGCTTCTCACTAGTGATGAGCATTTGCCCTGCCACAGGTTTAACTCACTGAAGCATTCTGATTCAAATAACTTATTCAGATGGAGCCTCGATTAAGTAATAATTGAATTTGAAATTAATTTTGTGCAAATTCACTTTACTGTCCTCTGAAACGGCTTTCCACACTGCTATGAAGTCAAATTTGTGTTGTAAAATAATGTGAAATCCAAAGCTAATATTTGTCAGTTGATGATGTCAACATAAATTGTCAGGAGGACTTCCTTGGTGCTGCCTTGGTCAGCAGTGGCATGGTGACTGGATCTGGGTATCAAGTGGTGCACAGGAACATTGTTTTAGGCCTGCCACTGGTGTATTAAAGATGCATTTCTTTTAGTTTTCTCCTTTTTAAGCCTTTTTTATTTTAAAATGTGTCTATGTCTATGTTATAACTAAGCGGATATTGCACTATAACTGAAGGAACGGCCCCCAACAGGGTATTTCAGGTTTGTGCCAGTTTTCTGTCTCATGACCTCACTGCCTCACTACTTCAGCTGGAGGACACCTGAGACATGGCCATGCAGTAGCCCACCTCTGAGAGTCTTTCAATGCCCTGACACCACTGCAAGCTACAGAATGCACAGATCCGGACACGTTTAATGATAAACATGTTCATCATTTTATTTACATAGTACATTTTTAACATGGTGAGAAATTATACAGATTACTAAAACAGATGGAATACCAGACGTTGAAGGAAAATAAAGGGTAGTACAACAAATTAAGTCACCAAAGGAAATAAAATAAATAAATCAATGGAAAAACAATCAAAGACTGTAACAAAACATTAAATATCAAAGAATACTGATCAAAAAAATAAAATCTCTGATTCAAAAAAAAAGTAAAATGCCAATTCAAAGATGACAACATATTTGAGATACATTATCAATAAATTGCTGTGGCAAGAATCCACAGCTGCCATGTCAAACTGAAAATATTAAACTGAAATAACTCTTCTTGCACAGACGGACGGATATGTTGTTGAACAGCGCATATCGTTCCAACGCAGACCTCCTTCAGAGAGGGCATAAAATAAACCAAAACACCACATCACAAAGTGAATTTTTACGTAGTACTTCATAGAAATAGTGGGCTGATATGAGCAACTTTAAATAACTTAATGTACTTCACCTCCATTGTTCATCTGTAGACAGTGTTCAGCACTATTCAAGTTATCTGGTAGGCCTGGGCCCCAGTGGAGGAATGCTCCAAATCGGGATCCATCACTCCAAAGCCAGAGTCCTTCCTGCACAGAGGAAGAGAAACCAGAGGTCAGACCGCCTCATTATCACCACCTGCTGGTGAATCTAGCCTAGTCTAGAAGGGCATCTGTATGACAAAGGATGCAAATTGTCATGTGTGCTGAGCCAAAGAGATAATGTCACTGATTGAGGACGAGAATTAGCCTGACCTGCTGGGCGTCTGAACCACCAATCCAAGTCAACGGTGTACCATGAGTGATTGTCACTATTAGTCCTTCAATAAAATAATATTCTGAAAGACTGTGCACAGATGCCAGATTACCTCCTTGCAGTAAACAGAAGCGCTGGGGGCAGAAATAAATAAAGAATAATAGAAGAAAGGAAAATACGAAAAGTTACAACATATTTACTCACCTATTTTTGTTATTTTTTCACAAATGAAACAGTTGCATGCATTTGACTTATTGTTTGTTTATTGTGAACCAACCTCTGCCTCTGCCCATGTCCTTGCCGTGTCGATAAACCTGAAGCAGCGTTCACCGTATTGTTGCCAACCCTCATGACAGTTGGGGTTTCGTGAGTAAACTAGGGTTCAAAAATGGAAAAGCTGAAATGGCTGGCATGTATTTTTAATCTTTCCTGAGAAACAGAAAACGTTACATAACACATCGGCTACCTTGTGCTGGGGCCTTGTTTTTAACCCACAGCACAAACTGGAATTTGTGCAACTACTCACCATTATAGATATTATACACGACACACATGGAAAATCTAAAAAATGCATCCTTTTGTGATGAAACAAGGATCTTACTGATAACAGGGTTAGGAAACAGAGAGAAATAAATCGTTTTTTACCCTGAACATGGGAAGAATCATCAGTCCGGTTCTCTGAAGGGATAATGAGCTCTGGAATTACAACCACAGTTCAGATTAAAACACTCATCACTAGAATGAGTCAGTATTGTAGAGAGTTGTAATCATAGAATTTCCCTATTCTGTGGTTGGAATTTATGTAGCTTAAGCAACATGGTATATTACAACTTGTGGTAGAGATGAGATGACAGAATACTATATTATCATTGTCATATTATCATACTATACTATATTATAGTCTATTACAATGATTAGTGCTCATTTACAAATGCTGAATTGTGAAAAGTGCTGAGAAGTGCTGGTGTTGTTTTTTTTACCTGAAGCACATACGAGACCCAGAGAGACGAGTAAAATGAATGTCATAGTCTTCATGGTGCTGGCCTCCTTGGAAAATGAGTCGACGTACTTTAGTTTGGAGTCGTGAGTTGATTGCTGGAGTAGAGAGCATTATTTATATGGTGAAAGGTGGGCAGTCTTATGATATGCATCATAAACAGCTTGTGAATTGATCTCAAAGTTTAAGAAAAAAAGAAACTGGCACCTGCATGCGGAAAAACCCCACGTGCTGCTCAAGCACCTGACCTCTGACTCGATGAGTGCCCTTTTTGCAGGATATTTTTGTCCCCGCACCTCCCCCTTCCACCCTGTGCAGTTCGGTTTCTTTTCTTCATGCCTCACCTGAATTGGATATAAAAAATGTTAGCCTATCTGTCAGCTATTTCTTGTGGAGCACTCATAAAGCTGAAGCCATAGGCTAATAGTTATGCTCTGACATGTCAAGGAGATGTTCAGCTTGATCGACACCTTCATATATAGACTATTATTAAAGGTGCCTTAACCTATAACTCATAGGCCTATAAAAAATGATAGATACGTAAATAGATAGATAGATAGTTAGACAGATTTCAGTTTCAAGTTTATTGTCATAGACTTGATAGAAATGGAAAGCCCAACACCTTCAACTCTCAAATCATTACTGAACATTTTCTGCAGTTTGACAGGGCACCTTATCCTGCTGAAAGAGGCCAATGTCATCAGGGAACACCGTTGCCATGAGGGATGTACACGGCCTCCAACAATGGTTAGGTTTGTGGCACGTGTCCAAGCAACAGCCACATGAAGACCAGGATCCAAGGTTTCTCAGCAGAACATCACACTATCTCGGCCAGTTTGCCTTCTTCCCATAGTGCATCCTGCTGCCATCTCTTTCCCAGGTACAGGCCCGGCCATCCGTGATATAAAGAACCCCGTCTGATATAAAATAACCCAGACTCTGACCCAGTCGTCTAGTCATCACAATTTGGCCCTTGTCAAAATCACTCATACCCTTACGCTTGCATATTTTTCCTGATTCCAACACATCAACTTCAAGAACTGACTGTTCACGTGCTGCATAATATATCCCACCCCTTCACATGTGCCATTATACCAAGATAATCAATGTTATTCACATCATGTGTCATTGGTTTTAATGTCTTGCTGATTGGTGTAAAAATATGTATTACGTTTACTTGCAGAAGGTTAGTACGGGAATAGGTAGCGTCTTTTTTTTTAACGCGCGCTATTCTGGTGCCATGTCACGGCATCATATCATATAATAAACATTTACTGATAAGGTGTACACAACAAGGAAATACACATGAAATAAGGAAACATTTTTGGGCAATTTACCGTAAGATGTGCCCAAGGCCAATGACTATTCTTGAAATGAGTAACCAAGAGGATTCATGCGTTGTCAAATGTGAGAGCTTAGGTTAAGACGTGAACTCTTCATGCACATAGCTTCTCACTAGTGATGAGCATTTGCCCTGCCACAGGTTTAACTCACTGAAGCATTCTGATTCAAATAACTTATTCAGATGGAGCCTCGATTAAGTAATAATTGAATTTGAAATTCATTTTGTGCAAATTCACTTTACTGCCCTCTGAAGCTGCTCTCCACACTGCTACCAAGTCAAATTTGTGTTGTAAAATAATGTGAAATCCAAAGCTAATATTTGTAAGTTGATGTTATCAACAGAAATTGTTGGGAAGACTTCCTTGGTGCTGCCTTGGTCAGCAGTGGCATGGTGACTGGATCTGGGTATCAAGTGGTGCACAGGAACATTACATTACATTTACATTTAGTCATTTAGCAGACGCTTTTATCCAAAGCGACTTACATATGTGCGACTTCCAATGTATACACATTTCACATTTACACTGATGGCACACTGCACATCAGGAGCAATTAGGGGTTCAGTGCCTTGCTCAAGGACACTTCGACAGAGAATCGAACTAGCAACCTTCTGATTACTAACCGACTTCTTTACCTCCTGTACCACTGCCGCCCCAGGAACATTGTTTTAGGTCTGCCACTGGTCTTTATGTATTAGATATGCGTTTCTTCTTGTTTTATCCTTTTTAAGCCTCTTTAATTTTATAATGTGTCTATGTATTAACTAAGCGGATATTGCACTATAACTGAAGGAACGGCCCTCAACAGGGTATTTCAGGTTTGTGCCAGTTTTCTGTCTCATGACCTCACTGCCTCACTACTTCAGCTGGAGGACACCTGAGACATGGCCATTGTTACGACCCTGGCGGGTCTAGGCCCCGCCCCAGGATATTTGCATATCTGTTCTGTCTCTGTTTCATTAGCAGGTAATGGGAAGCAGGTGTACCCCAGGTGTAACCCATGATTGGTTGGGCTACAAAAGCCCTGATCAGATGGCAGTCGGGAGAGCGTTGGGTTGGTCGTTGGATTTGGATAGAGATTGGATTTGGAGTGTCGTTGGTTTTGGAGTGTCGTTGGTTTTGGATTATCGTCGGTTTTGGATTATCGTCGGTTTTGGATTATCGTCGTCGTTTGTTTATATTACCATTTACCTGACTTTACATTACATCTTTTGTTTCTCTTCACAACACTGATCTTCACCACACGTTTGCTATAATTATTAGATAACTATATAAACTTGTAAATCATTAATAAATATATTATTATTATTATAAATATCCTAAATTCTGCGTGGCCTCCCCTTCTTGTTTCGTGCCTTGAGCTGGCTCGTAACACCATGCAGTAGCCCAATCGGAGACTTGACCACGTCTGAAACAATAAACTGGTCATTTGTTCAACTGTTCCTTGTCTTAGGCCTACCTCTCCTATGAACCTAGGCAGATATCTAGTACTTTTTCTATTACTAGCCCCAGACAAGTGCTACATATGCGATTGTGTTACTGTAGAATGTGTGTACAGTATGTAGATAGATCGATAGATGATTCAGTAAGTCCTCTGTAAGAACAAGCAGATCTGTGAAAGAGGAAAATGCCAATTTCAGTCTGTGTTCCCAACTAGAAGGGGTGTACACGGCCAGCAACGATGTTTAGTAGTTCGCCCCTTTTACCTTCCACGGGAATTCAGCTCTGTTATCATCACAACAGTTTACATTCCACCGCAGGCGGACAAAACGTGCGCGTTAGAGGAATTATACGGAGTTATAAATGGACTTGAGGATGCTCACCCTGAGGCAGTTTCTATTGTTGTTGGAGACTTCAATAGGGCTAACATGAGGAAAGTACTACCGAAGTACCATCAACATATAAACTTTCCCACCCGGGGCGAGCAGATTCTTGACCACTGCTACACGCAAATACGGAACAGTTACAAACCCCTCCCCCGCCCGGCTTTTGGAAAGTCGGATCACACCTCCATCATGCTAATCCCTACCTACAGGCAACGCCTAAAACAGGAAAAAACGTTTTTTCGGGCAGTTCAACGCTGGAGTGCTGAATCCATTAGCACTCTACAGGACTGCTTTGATACAACAGACTGGCAGATGTTTTGTGATGCAGCTGATGGGGACATCAGTGAATACACAGACTCTGTCTCTTCATACATCTCCAAATGTATCGATGATGTCGTCCCCTGGGTCAGTGTTAGGACTTTCCCAAACCAAAAGCCCTGGGTAAATGGTAATGTCCGTGCCAAACTCAGAGCACGGTCCTTTGCCTACAACTCTGGTGATCCGGAGGCTTTGGGGAAGTCCAGATGTGACCTACCGACGGCCATCAGAGATGGAAAGAGAGAATACAGAGACAAGCTGGAGTCCACCTACCTCAGCTCCGACCCCTGACGCATGTGGGGTGGGCTGCAGAACATCACTGGCTATAAAGAGAGAAATAGCAGTGATGATCAGCCTGCCGCCTCTCTACCTGACGACCTCAACACCTTTTACGCAAGGTTTGAGGCAACCAACCCCCTTCCTTCCGCAAAACTGGCCGAGGACCGAGACGACTACACTCTGTCCCTGAATGTGGCTGACGTGAGGCGAGAGCTCCAAAGGGTGAACCCTCGGAAGTCATCCGGGCCCGATGGAGTTCCTGGCCGCGTCCTTAGGGGGTACGCCGACCAGCTAGCGGAGGTATTCACCTCCATATTCAACCTCTCACTACATCTGTCTGAAGTCCCCACCTGCTTCAAGCAGGCAACCATCATCCCCATACCAAAGAAATCATCCATCACCTGCCTAAATGACTACCGCCCCGTAGCACTGACCTCCACCATTATGAAGTGCTTCGAGCGGCTGGTCAGAACCCACATCTGCTCCACCCTTCCAAACACCCTGGACCCCTTTCAGTTTGCGTACCGCACAAACGGTATGATTGTGGATTTCAGGAAGCTACAGAGGGGGGGTCACAAAACCATACACATCGAGGGAGCTGCAGTGGAGAGAGTCTCCAACTTCAAATATGCCAAGTCATAAGAATTTCGCTGCGCTGAAGAAATTTGGTGTATGCGACAATAAACACTTTGACTTTGACTTTGAGGTAGGTGGCACGTGTCCAAGCAACAGCCACATGAAGACCAGGACCCAAGGTTTCTCAGCAGAACATCACACTGTCTCGGCCAGTTTGCCTTCTTCCCATAGTGCATCCTGCTGCCATCTCTTTCCCAGGTACAGGGCCGGCCATCGGTGATATAAAGAACCCCATCTGATATAAAATAACCCAGACTCTGACCCAGTCATCTAGTCATCACAATTGGGCCCTTGTCAAAGTCACTCATACCCTTACGCTTGCATATTTTTCCTGATTCCAACACATCAACTTCAAGAACTGACTGTTTACTTGCTGCATAATATATCCCACCCCTTCACATGTGCCATTATACCAAGATAATCAATGTTATTCACGTGTCAGTGGTTTTAATGATAGGTTGATTGGGGTCAAAATATTTATTATGTTTACTTGCAAAAGGTTAGTAGGAGAGTAGGTCACATCTTTTTTTAACGCCCGCTATTCCGCAGCCATGTCATGGCATCACATCATATAATAAACATTTACTGATAAGGTGCACAATAAGGAAATACACATGAAACAAGGAAACATTCTTTGGCAATTTACCGTAAGACGTGCCCACGGCCAATGACTATTTTTGAAATGAGTAACCAAGAGGATTGATGCGTTGTCAAATTTGAGAGCTTAGGTTAAGACTTGTGAACTCTTCATGCACATAGCTTCTCACTAGTGATGAGCATTTGCCCTGACACAGGTACATCTCACTGAAGTATTCTGATTAAAATAACTGATTCAGATGGAGACTCGATTAAGTAATAATTGAATTTGAAATTCATTTTGTGCAAATTCACTTTACTGTCCTCTGAAACTGCTTTCCACACTGCTATGAAGTCAAATTTGTGTTGTAAAATAATGTGAAATCCAAAGCTAATATTTGTCAGTTGATGTTATCAACAGAAATTGTCGGGAGGACTTCCTTGGTGCTGCCTTGGTCAGCAGTGGCATGGTGACTGGATCTGGGCATCAAGTGGTGCACAGGAACATTGCTTTAGGTCTGCCACTGGTCTTTATGTATTAGAGATGCGTCTCTTCTTGTTTTCTCCTTTTTAAGCCTTTTTAATTTTATAATGTGTCTATGTTTTAACTAAGTGGATATTGCTCTTTAACTGAAGGAACGGCCCTCAACAGGGTATTTCAGGTTTGTGCCAGTTTTCTGTCTCATGACCTCACTGCCTCACTACTTCAGCTGGAGGACACCTGAGACATGGCCATGCAGTAGCCCACCTCTGAGACTCTTTCAATGCCTCGACACCACTGCAAGCTACAGAATTCACATATCCAGACACGTTTAATGATAAACATGTTCATCATTTTATTTACATAGTACATTTTTAACATGATGCATAAGGTGCTTTGCATGGGAAATTATACAGATTACTAAAACAGATAGAATACCATAGCACACAGACTTTGAAGAAAAACAATGAAAATATTAAACTGAAATAACTCTTCTTGCACAGACGGATGGAAATGTGTTTGAACAGCGTATATCGTCCCAACGAAGATCTCCTTCAGAGAGGGCGTAAAATACACCATTCACAAAGTGCATTTTTATGCTGTACTTCACAGAAATAGTGGGCTGATATGAGCAACTTTAAATAACTTAATATAATTCACCTCCATAGTTCATATGTACACAGTACACCAGGTCATCATCTCCGTGATTGGGTTCGCCTGGGCTCCAGTGGACGAATGAAAATCGGGATCCATCACTCCAGAGCCAGAGTCCTTGCTGCACAGAGGAAGAGAAACCAGAGGTCAGACCTGATCATTATCACCACCTGCTGGTGAATCTAGTCTCGTCTAGAAGGGCATCTGTATGACAAAGGATGCAAATTGTCATGTGTGCAGAGCCAATAAGATAATGTCACTGATTGAGGACAAGAATTAGCCTGACCTGCTGGGCGTCTGAACCACCAATCCAAGTCAAGGGTGAACCATTAGTGAGTGTCACTATTATTCCTTGAATAAAATAATATTCTGAAAGACTGTGCACAGACGCCAGATTACCTCCTTGCAGTAAACAGAAGCGCTGGGGAAAAGAAATAAAGAATAATAGAAGAAAGGAAAATAAGAAAGGTTACAACATATTTGCTCACTTGTTTTTGCGATTTGTTCACAAATGAAACAGTTGCATGCATTTGACTAACTGTTTGTTTATTGTGAACCAACCTCTGCCTCTGCCCATGTCCTTGCAGTGTCGATAAACCTGAAGCAGCGTTCATCGTATTGTTGCCAACCCGCAGGACATGTGGAGTTTTGTGAGTAAACTAGGGTTAAAAAAATGAAAAAGCTGAAATGGCTAGCTTGTATTTTTTATCTTTCTGTGAGAAACAGAAAACTTTACATATCACATTGGCTACCATCGGCTACTTTTTGCTGGGACCTTTTTTTAACCTACAGCCCAAACTGGAATTTGTGCAACTACTCACCATCATAGATATTATATGACACACACAAAAAATCTTTTTGTGATGAAACAAGGATCTTACTGACAACAGGGTTAGGAAGCAGAGAGAAAGAAATTGTTTCTTTTACCCTGAACATGGGGAGAATCATCAGTCTGGTTTTCTGAAGGGATAATGAGCTCTGGAATTACAACCACAGTTCAGGTTAAAACACACGTCACTAGAATGAGTCAGTATTGAAGAGAGTTGTAATCATAGATTTCTCTATTCTGTGGTTGGAATTTATATGTAGCCTAGGCAACATGGTATAATACAACCAGTGGTAGAGATGAGAAAATACTATATTATCATTGTCATATTATCGTACTATACTTTATAAAAGTATATTACAATGATTAGTCCTCATTTACAAATGCTGAAATGTGCAAGGTGATGTTTTTTTTTTTTACCTGAAGCACATTCGAGACCCAGAGAGAGGAGTAAAATGAATGTCATAGTCTTCATGGTGCTGGTCTCCTTGGAAAATTAGTCGGTGTACTTTAGTTTGGAGTCATGAGTTGCCTGCTGGAGTTGAGAGCATTATTTATATGGTGAAAGGTGGGCAGTCTGATGATGTGCATCATAAACAGCTTGTGAATTGATAATGTTATCTCAAAGTTTTATTAAACAAGGAACAGGTACATGCATGCAGATTGGCCCCACATGCTGCTCAAGCACCTGCCCTCTGACCTTTGACCTGATTTCACAAAATGCGGTTCTGATTATTTTCCTTCATGCCTCACCTGAATTTGATATCAAAAACGTTAGCCTATCTGTCAGCTCTTTCTTGTGGAGCACTCATAAAGCTGTAGTCATAGGCTAATAGTTATGCTCTGACATGTCAAGGAGATGTTCAGCTTTTTCCACCCCTTCAAACAAACAAGGCTGACTTCAGTCAGTTCTTTATTGCCACAAGTGGCAAACTGCAACACACACGTGTATTTTATGGAGGCGACACAGGACACACACAAACACACGCAGGCCTGAGGTCGCTGTGAAATGTACGCTCTGCATTTCACCCATCCCGGACTGTCCTTCCTCCAGGATCCCCCAGGAGCAGTGGGCAGCTTCTCAGTGCCCGGGGACCAAGTGAACCATCCGTCTCGGTCACGGACGGACAGGAGAATGTTCTGTTTTTGCATGTTTTTTCTGTTGGGGTTCTTATTAGAGGAAACCCCTTGTGAACACTGGGAGAACATGCAAACTCTACACAGGAAGGCCCGGGAGATAGCCCACCTGAGCACTGAAGGTCTGGTGAGGACCTGCCCCTCAGAGCCAACAGTGCGGGAATCGAACCCATGACCTTCTTGCAGTGCAAGCACCTGAGCCACCGTGCCACCGTGCCATTCATTGATAGACTATTGGTTATTGTTAAATGTGCCTTAACCTTTAACACATAGGCCTACTTAAAATTATAGATATATAAATAGATAGATATATAGAAAGAAAGAGAGAGAGAGAGAGAGAGAGAGAGAGATAAAAAAAAAGATAGATAGATAGACAGATTTAAGTTTCAAGTTTATTGTCATAGACTTGATAGAAATGGAAAGTCCAACACCTTCAACTCTCAAATCATTACTGAAACTTTTTTGCAGTGTGGCAGGGCGCCTTATCCTGCTGAAAGAGGCCACTGTCATCAGGGAACACCGTTGCCATGAGGGGTGTACACGGCCTGCAACAATGTTTAGGTAGGTGGCACGTGTCCAAGCAACAGCCACATGAAGACCAGCACCCAAGGTTTCTCATTAGAACATCACACTGTCTCGGCCAGTTTGCCTTCTTCCCATAGTGCATTCTGCTGCCATCTTTTTCCCAGGTACAGGGCCGGCCATCGGTGATATAAATAACCCCGTTTGATATAAAATAACCCAGACTCTGACCCAGTCGTCTAGTCATCACAATTGGGCCCTTGTCAAAGTCACTCATAAGTCACTCCCTTACGCTTGCATATTTTTCCTGATTCCAACACATCAACTTCAAGAACTGATTGTTCACTTGCTGCATAATATATCCCACCCCTTCACATGTGCCATTATACCAAGATAATCAATGTTATTCACATCACGTGTCAGTGGTTTTAATGTTGGGCTGATTGGTGTAAAAATCATTATTATGTTTACTTGCAAAAGGTGAGTAGGTTCTGTCTTGTGTAATTTTTTTGTAACGCCCGCTATTCCGCAAACATGACACGGCATCGCATCATAATGAACATTTACTGATAAGGTTCACAACAAGGAAATACACATGAAATAAGGAAAAGATTTTTGGCAATTTACCGTAAAACGTGCCGACGGCCAATTACTATTTTTTAAAGCATTAGCCAAGAGGATTGATGTGTGTCAAATGTGAGAGCTTAGGTTAAGACTTGTGAACTTTTCATGCGCATAACTTCTCACTAGTGATGACTATTCGTCCTGCCACAGATTTAACTCACTGAAGCATTTGATTCAAATAACTTATTCAGATGGAGTCTCGATTAAGTAATAATTGAATTGGAAATTAATTTTGTGCAAATTCACTTTACTGTCCTCTGAAACTGCTTTCCACACTGCTATGAAGTCAAATTTGTGTTGTAAAATAATGTGAAATCCAAAGCTAATATTTGTCAGTTGATGTTATCAACAGAAATTGTCGGGAGGACTTCCTTGGTGCTGCCTTGGTCAGCAGTGACATGGTGACTGGATCTGGGTATCAAGTGGTGCACAGGAACATTGTTTTAGGCCTGCCACTGGACTTTATGTATTAGATATGTGTTTCTTCTTGTTTTCTCCTTTTTTAAGCCTTTTTCATTTTATAATGTGTCTATGTCTATGTTTTAACTAAGCAGATATTGCACTATAACTTAAAGTAACAATATGTAACAATTTACTTTTAATATGGAGAATGAACTCTCCGTCATTGCCATCGGGGGTCTGTAGGGAAAATACTGCGGTATGTAAGATTTCTGGAGCCACCCGGTCCTTTGTGTCTGAGCATGCGCGACTAGGATCGGGTAGTGACAGTCACTATGGGAACCGCTTTTACTCGTTGGCGAGAGCTGAAAGACACATTTGGATACAAGTTCGATTCAGAGCTAGCCATCTTTTCTTAACTGTGTTAGCAAAGTTGTTGACTCGCTAGTTTGTCATAAACGAGGAAAGCACATTTCAACAGGTTTCGCCGCTAGGGGGAGCTCCAAGCCAAAAACTCCTTAGTGCTGCTTTAAGGAACGGCCCTCAACAGGGTATTTCAGGTTTGTGCCAGTTTTCTGTCTCATGACCTCACTGCCTCACTACTTCAGCTGGAGGACACCTGAGACATGGCCATGCAGTAGCCCACCTCTGAGACTCTTTCAATGCCCTGACACCACTGCAAGCTACCGAATGCACAGATCCAGACACGTTTAATGATAAACATGTTCATCATTTTATTTACATAGCACATTTCTAACATGATGGGAAATAAAATCTCTGATTTAAATTTCTTTTAAAATGTCAATTCAAAGATGTCAAAATAGTTGAGATGCATTGTCAATAAATTGCTGCTGGCCTGAACCCACATCTGCCATTGCAACCAGTGGAAATATTAAACTGAAATAACTCTTCTTGCACAGACGGATGGATGTGCCACTGAACAGGGATAATCATTCCAACGCAGATCTCCTTCAGAGAGGGCATAAAATAAACCAAAACACCACATCACAATGTGAATTTTTATGCAGTACTTGACTGAAATAGTGGGCTGATATGAGCAACTTTAAATAACTTAATGTAATTCACCTCCTAAGTTCATATGAAGACAGTGTTCAGCACCACCTCCGTTATTGGGTTCGCCTCTGTTCCAGTGGAGGAAGGATCCAAATCGGGATCCATCACTCCAAAGCCAGAGTCCTTCCTGCACAGAGGAAGAGAAACCAGAGGTCAGACCTCCTCATTATCACCACCTGCTGCTGAATCCAGCCTTGTCTAGAAGGGCATCTGTATGACAAAGGATGTAAATTGTCATGTGTGCAGAGCCAATAAAATAATGTCACTGATTGAGGACAAGAATTAGCCTGACCTGCTGGGCGTCTGAACCACCAATCCAAGTCAACGGTGTGCCATGAGTGACTGTCACTATTAGTCCTTCAATAAAATAACATTCTGAAAGACTGTGCACAGACGCCAGATTACCTCCTTGCAGTAAACAGAAGCGCTGGGGAAAGAAATAAAACATAATAGAAGAAAGGAAAATAAGAAAAGTTACATTATATTTGCTCACTTATTTTTGGTATTTGTTCACAAATGAAACAGTTGCATGCATTTGAGTAATTGTTTGTTTATTGTGAACCAACCTCTGCCTCTGCCCATGTCCTTGCAGTGTCGATAAACCTGAAGCAGCGTTCACCGTATTGTTGCCAACCCGCAGGACATTTGGGGTTTCGTGAGTAAACTAGGGTTCAAAAAATTGAAAAGCTGAAATGGCTAGCTTGTATTTTTAATCTTTCCTGAGAAACAGAAAACGTTACATAACACATCGGCTACCTTGTGCTGGGGCCTTGTTTTTAACCCACAGCACAAACTGGAATTTGTGCAACTACTCACCATTATAGATATTATACACGACACACATGGAAAATCTAAAAAATGCATCCTTTTGTGATGAAACAAGGATCTTACTGATAACAGGGTTAGGAAACAGAGAGAAATAAATAGTTTTTTACCCTGAACATGGGAAGAATCATCAGTCCGGTTCTCTGAAGGGATAATGAGCTCTGGAATTACAACCACAGTTCAGATTAAAACACTCATCACTAGAATGAGTCAGTATTGTAGAGAGTTGTAATCATAGAATTTCCCTATTCTGTGGTTGGAATTTATGTAGCCTAAGCAACATGGTATATTACAACTTGTGGTAGAGATGAGATGACAGAATACTATATTATCATTGTCATATTATCATACTATACTATATTATAGTCTATTACAATGATTAGTGCTCATTTACAAATGCTGAATTGTGAAAAGTGCTGAGAAGTGCTGGTGTTGTTTTTTTTACCTGAAGCACATACGAGACCCAGAGAGACGAGTAAAATGAATGTCATAGTCTTCATGGTGCTGGCCTCCTTGGAAAATGAGTCGACGTACTTTAGTTTGGAGTCGTGAGTTGATTGCTGGAGTAGAGAGCATTATTTATATGGTGAAAGGTGGGCAGTCTTATGATATGCATCATAAACAGCTTGTGAATTGATCTCAAAGTTTAAGAAAAAAAGAAACTGGCACCTGCATGCGGAAAAACCCCACGTGCTGCTCAAGCACCTGACCTCTGACTCGATGAGTGCCCTTTTTGCAGGATATTTTTGTCCCCGCACCTCCCCCTTCCACCCTGTGCAGTTCGGTTTCTTTTCTTCATGCCTCACCTGAATTGGATATAAAAAATGTTAGCCTATCTGTCAGCTATTTCTTGTGGAGCACTCATAAAGCTGAAGCCATAGGCTAATAGTTATGCTCTGACATGTCAAGGAGATGTTCAGCTTGATCGACACCTTCATATATAGACTATTATTAAAGGTGCCTTAACCTATAACTCATAGGCCTATAAAAAATGATAGATACGTAAATAGATAGATAGATAGTTAGACAGATTTCAGTTTCAAGTTTATTGTCATAGACTTGATAGAAATGGAAAGCCCAACACCTTCAACTCTCAAATCATTACTGAACATTTTCTGCAGTTTGACAGGGCACCTTATCCTGCTGAAAGAGGCCAATGTCATCAGGGAACACCGTTGCCATGAGGGATGTACACGGCCTCCAACAATGGTTAGGTTTGTGGCACGTGTCCAAGCAACAGCCACATGAAGACCAGCACCCAAGGTTTCTCAGCAGAACATCACACTGTCTCGGCCAGCTTGCCTTCTTCCCATAGTGCATCCTGCTGCCATCTCTTTCCCAGGTACAGGGCCGGCCATCCGTGATATAAAGAACCCCGTCTGATATAAAATAACCCAGACTCTGACCCAGTCGTCTAGTCATCACAATTTGGCCCTTGTCAAAATCACTCATACCCTTACGCTTGCATATTTTTCCTGATTCCAACACATCAACTTCAAGAACTGACTGTTCACGTGCTGCATAATATATCCCACCCCTTCACATGTGCCATTATACCAAGATAATCAATGTTATTCACATCATGTGTCATTGGTTTTAATGTCTTGCTGATTGGTGTCAAAATATGTATTACGTTTACTTGCAGAAGGTTAGTACGGGAATAGGTAGCGTCTTTTTTTTTAACGCGCGCTATTCTGGTGCCATGTCACGGCATCATATCATATAATAAACATTTACTGATAAGGTGTACACAACAAGGAAATACACATGAAATAAGGAAACATTTTTGGGCAATTTACCGTAAGATGTGCCCAAGGCCAATGACTATTCTTGAAATGAGTAACCAAGAGGATTCATGCGTTGTCAAATGTGAGAGCTTAGGTTAAGACGTGAACTCTTCATGCACATAGCTTCTCACTAGTGATGAGCATTTGCCCTGCCACAGGTTTAACTCACTGAAGCATTCTGATTCAAATAACTTATTCAGATGGAGCCTCGATTAAGTAATAATTGAATTTGAAATTCATTTTGTGCAAATTCACTTTACTGCCCTCTGAAGCTGCTCTCCACACTGCTACCAAGTCAAATTTGTGTTGTAAAATAATGTGAAATCCAAAGCTAATATTTGTAAGTTGATGTTATCAACAGAAATTGTTGGGAAGACTTCCTTGGTGCTGCCTTGGTCAGCAGTGGCATGGTGACTGGATCTGGGTATCAAGTGGTGCACAGGAACATTGTTTTAGGTCTGCCACTGGTCTTTATGTATTAGATATGTGTTTCTTCTTGTTTTCTCCTTTTTAAGCCTCTTTAATTTTATAATGTGTCTATGTATTAACTAAGCGGATATTGCACTATAACTGAAGGAACGGCCCTCAACAGGGTATTTCAGGTTTGTGCCAGTTTTCTGTCTCATGACCTCACTGCCTCACTACTTCAGCTGGAGGACACCTGAGACATGGCCATGCAGTAGCCCACCTCTGAGAGTCTTTCAATGCCTTGACACCACTGCAAGCTACAGAATGCACAGATCCACGTTTAGTGATAAACATGTTCATCATTTTATTTACATAGCACATTTCTAACATGATGCATGAGGTGCTTTGCATGGGAAATTATACAGATTACTAAAACAGATAGAATACCATAGCACACAGACTTTGAAGAGAAACAATGCAAATATTAAACTGAAATAACTCTTCTTGCACAGACGGATGGATGTGTTGTTGAACATTGGCTATCGTTCCAACGAAGATCTCCTTCAGAGAGGGCATAAAATAAACCAGAACACCACATCATCAAGTGAATTTGAACGTACTTCACAGAAATAGTGGGCTGATATGAGCAACTTTAAATAACTTAATGTAATTCACCTCCATAGTTCATATGTACACAGAACACCAGGTCATCATCTCCGTGATTGGGTTCGCCTGGGCTCCAGTGGACGAATGAAAATCGGGATCCATCACTCCAGAGCCAGAGTCCTTGCTGCACAGAAGAAGAGAAACCAGAGGTAAGACCTCCTCATTGTCACCACCTGCTGGTGAATCTAGCCTAGTCTAGAAGGGCATCTGTATGACAAAGGATGTAAATTGTCATGTGTGCAGAGCCAATAAGATAATGTCACTGATTTACACAAGAATTAGCCTGACCTGCTGGGCGTCTGAACCACCAATCCAAGTCACGGGTGAACCATTAGTGAGTGTCACTATTAGTCCTTGAATGAAATAATATTCTGAAAGACTGTGCACAGACGCCAGATTACCTCCCTGCAATAAACAGAAGCGCTGGGGAAAAGAAATAAAGAATAATAGAAGAAAGGAAAATAAGAAAGGTTACAACATATTTGCTCACTTATTTTTGCGATTTGTTCACAAATGAAACAGTTGCTTGACTTTGACTAATTGTTTGTGAACCAACCTCTGCCTCTGCCCATGACCTTGTAGTGTTTATAAACCTGAAGCAGCGTTCACCGTATTGTTGCCAATCCGCAGGACATGTGGAGTTTTGTGAGTAAACTAGGGTTAAAAAATGGAAAAGCTGAAATGGCTGGCATGTATTTTTAATCTTCCGTGAGAAACAGAAAACGTTACACATCACATTGGCCACCATCGGCTACCTTGTGCTGGGGCCTTGTTTTTAACCTACAGCCCAAACTGGAATTTGTGCAACTACTCACCATCATAGATATTATACACGACACACACGAGAAATACAAAAAATATTACTTTTATGATGAAACAAGGATCTTACTGACAACAGGGTTAGGAAGCAGAGAGAAAGAAATCGTTTTTGTATACCCTGAACATGGGGAGAATCATCAGTCCTGTTCTCTGAAGGGATAATGAGCTCTGGAATTACAACCACAGTTCAGGTTAAAACACACGTCACTAGAATGAGTCAGTATTTTAGAGAGTTGTAGTCATAGAATTTCCCTATTCTGTGGTTGGAATTTTTATGAAGCCAAGGCAACATGGTATATTACAACCAGTGGTAGAGATGAGAAAATACTATATTATCATTGTCATATTATCATACTGTAATATATTATAGTCTATTACAATGATTAGTGCTCATTTACAACTGCTGAAATGTGAAAAGTGCTGAGAAGTGCAGATGTTTTTTTTTTTACCTGAAGCACATACAAGACCCAGAGAGAGGAGCAAAATGAATGTCATAGTCTTCATGGTGCCGGCCTCCTTGGAAAATGAGTCGTGTCCTTTAGTTTGGAGTCATGAGTTGCCTGCTGGAGTTGAGAGGATTATTTATATGGTGAAAGGTGGGCAGTCTTCAGTGTTGTGCACGTTCACACCTCTCATGAACTAGTTCAAAGTTCAGTTCATACAAGTAAACATGAATCGTTCACGTTCATAGTTCACCATTTAAATTCTGAACTAGTTCATAGTTCAGTTCATTTTTTTTTTTTTTTTTAAATTAGTATGTAGTACCATTTAAATAATGAATTATACAGGGAACTAATAATAATAACTTGCTCTTCAGCAATGATATGCTACTGGCTTAATCTCAGATCAACAAGGGCATGTACACTAAATGAAAGACCGCTCAAAAGTTAGCATAGGTAAACCCTGTAACACTCGTATTTGTACATTAGCAGCTTATGCTAAGCGAGTTCACGCAGTGCATCATGCTAGATCAATTAAGTGACAGTGCTCGTAACAATGATGAGAAAGCTAAACTATAACAAACACATAATGACAAGGTAGGCTACAAAGTCAAACTCACGTATACATGGACGCACACAACTTCAACAAAGTGCAACGTTCAATTATGTGAAAATATGCCCGAAGTTAACTGTAACTCCATCTAAATATGCCAAGAAGCGATATCAAAACATTGCACCGTGAGAAGTGGAGTCACATGACCAACGCAATTACCAAATATGGTCATTTACCGAAACATGGTCTGTCTGGGCAATTTAACAAATAATTACTATGGCCTTTTTAACAGGTAGCCTACTAAGCAACGACATGGTACAAGCATTCGATTTAGACAGCGTCTTTCCTCAGCAGAAGGAAAACATTCCGTAATGTTTTAGCTAGACCTCAGTGGCGCTGGACCTCAGATAATATGAACGTGTTCACCGTTCAAATTAATTATTTGTCATGAAGTTGCGTTCAGTTCATCGTTCTCATAAAAATGAACGTGTTCAATGAACGCGTTCTTTTGAACGCATTCATGCACAACACTGGCAGTCTTATGATATGCATCATAAACAGCTTGTGAATTGATGTCAAAGTTTTAGAAAAAAAGAAACTGGCACCTGCATGTGGAAAAAACCCCACGTGCTGCTCAAGCACCTGACCTCTGACTCGATGAGTGCCCTTTTTGCAGGATATTTTTGTCCCCTTCCTCCCCCTTCCACCCTGTGCAGTTCGGTTTCTTTTCTTCATGCCTCACCTGAATTGGATATAAAAAATGTTAGCCTATCTGTCAGCTATTTCTTGTGGAGCATTCATAAAGCTGAAGCCATAGGCTAATAGTTATGCTCTGACATGTCAAGGAGATGTTCAGCTTGATCCACCCCTTCATATATAGACTATGGGTTGTTATTATTATGTGCCTTAACCTATAACTCCTAGGTATACTACACTTGATTGATTGATAGATACAATGATTGATTGATTGATTGATTGATTGATTAAATGTAAAGAGTTAAAGAGGTGTGTAGGGTAAGTGTCCAATTATTATGATATATGTATGTGTAACCCTCATGAAATTAGGGCTACTAATATGAGTAGTGTAGTATAAATTATTGCCTAAAGAGGGCGCACTTTGCGTTCTGTTCAAGGGAACTCCCCGCGAACAAGAGATTCTTTTATCCTTCCAATATTTTCCCATGAGACGTGTGAGAAAGAAGCTCCCGGAATTCGACATCCAACTTGAGATGGTCAATTGAAGCAAATGCCTAGAATAATACCACACTGAAAACTCCGTTTGGTTTTTATGTACAGCAGAAGAATCTGAGAATCTGAATCCTGTGAACTTGATGATAAGATGGTGAGCTATACCCAGATTGTGGATGCGGTGTGGCCAACCGCATGATCCCGATCGAACCTGATTAGCAAACCACGAAACCATCAGGCAGGTAGTACACACACAGACCGGACCAGAACGGAACTCCCGGAACTTTCAAGCGCACACACACTGAAATGGACTGAAGGACCCTATCCTGGAACTTTCAAGAACACACACTGAAAATATCTATTCTTCCTTTTTTTATTTTTCACTGTTTTACACTGTGATTTGTGCATGACCACGTCTGAAACAATAAACTGGTCATTTGTTCAACTGTTCCTTGTCTAAGGCCTACCTCTCCTATGAACCTAGGCAGATATCTAGTACTTTTTCTATTACTAGCCCCAGACAAGTGCTACATATGCGATTGTGTTACTGTAGTATGTGTGTACAGTATGTAGATAGATAGATAGATGATTCAGTAAGTCCTCTGTAAGAACAAGCAGATCTGTGAAAGAGGAAAATGCCAATTTCAGTCTGTGTTCCCAACTAGAAGGGGTGTACACGGCCAGCAACGATGTTTAGGTAGGTGGCACGTGTCCAAGCAACAGCCACATGAAGACCAGGACTCAAGGTTTCTCAGCAGAACATCAAACTATCTCGGCCAGCTTGCCTTCTTCCCATAGTGCATCCTGCTGCCATCTCTTTCCCAGGTACAGGCCCGGCCACCTGTGATATAAATAACCCCGTTTGGTATAAAATAACCCAGACTCTGACCCAGTCGTCTAGTCATCACAATTTGGCCCTTGTCAAAGTCACTCATACCCTTACGCTTGCATATTTTTCCTGATTCCAACACATCAACTTCAAGAACTGACTGTTCACTTATTGCATAACATATCCCACCCCTTCACACGTGCAATTCTACCAAGATAATCAATGTTATTCACGTGTCAGTGTTTTTAATGTTGGGCTGATTGGTGTAAAAATCATTATTATGTTTACTTGCAAAAGGTAGTAGGGGAATAGGTTCTGTCTTGGAACTCTTTTTTTAACACCTCTTATTCCGCGGCCATGTCATGGCATCACATCATATAATAAACATTTACTAATAAAGGTGTACACAACAAGGAAATACACATGAAATAAAGAAACATTATTTGGCAATTTATCGTAAGATGTGCCCACGGCCAATGATTATGAAATAATTAACCAAGAGGATTGATGCGTTGTCAAATTTGAGAGATAGATAGAATACATAAATTGCATAACATAGAAAATAAATACAACTCAGCAGAGAAATAGTTTATCTAACCCCTTAATATCACATTATATCATGCTGTAGCTAGTTAAAGGCTAAGGTGAAGAGATACGTTCTTAGCTTTCTTTTAAAAATGTTTAGCGAGATGGCTTCCCTGATATCTAAAGGAAGTGTGTTCCATAGCTTTGGGGCGTAATTGACAAAGGCAGCTTAGGTTGAGACTTGTGAACTCTTCATGCATATAGCTTCTCACTAGTGATGAGCATTTGTCCTGCCACAGGTTTAACTCACTGAAACATTCTGATTCAAATAACATATTTAGATGGAGACTCGATTAAGTAATAAGCCTTGGTCAGCAGTGGCATGGTGACTGGATCTGGTTATCAAGTGGTGCACAGGAACATTGCTTTAGGCCTGCCACTGGTCTTTATGTATTAAAGATGCGTTTCTTCTTGTTTTATCCTTTTTAAGCCTGTTTCATTCTATAATGTGTCTATGTCTATGTTTTAACTAAGCGGATATTGCACTTTAACTGAAGGAACGGCCCTCAACAGGGTATTTCAGGTTTGTGCCAGTTTTCTGTCTCATGACCTCACTGCCTCACTACTTCAGCTGGAGGACACCTGAGACATGGCCATGCAGTAGCCCACCTCTGAGACTCTTTCAATGCCCTGACACCACTGCAAGCTACAGAATGCACAGATCCAGACACGTTTAATGATAAACATGTTCATCATTGTATTTTCATAGCACATTTCTAACACATGATATGAAATAAAATCTCTGATTGAAATTTCTTTTTAAATGTCAATTCAAAGATGTCAAAATATTTGAGTTGCATTGTCAATAAATTGCTGCTGGCTGGATACCACAACTGCCATGGCAACCAGTGAAAATATCAAACTGAAATAAGTCTTCTTGTACAGACGGATGGATATGTATATGAACAGTAATGATCGTTCCAATGCAGATCTCCTTCAGAGAGGGCATAAAATAAAACAAAACACCACATCACTAAGTGAATTTTTACACAGTACTTCACAGGAATAGTGGGCTGATGTGAGCAACTTTAAATAACTTAATGTACTTCACCTCCATTGTTCATATGTAGACAGTGTTCAGCACCACCTGCGTTATTGGGTTCGCCTGGGCCCCAGTGGAGGAATGCTCCAAATCGGGATCCATCACTCCAAAGCCAGAGTCTTTCCTGCACAGAGGAAGAGAAACCAGAGGTCAGACCGCCTCATTATCACCACCTGCTGGTGAATCTAGCCTAGTCTAGAAGGGCATCTGTATGACAAAGGATGTAAATTGTCATGTGTGCAGAGCCAATAAGATAATGTCACTGATTGAGGACAAGAATTAGCCTGACCTGCTGGGCGTCTGAACCACCAATCCAAGTCAACGGTGTACCATGAGTGAGTGTCACTATTAGTCCTTGAATAAAATTATATTCTGAAAGACTGTGCACAGACGCCAGATTACCCCCCTGCAATAAACAGAAGCGCTGGGGAAAAGAAATGAAGAATAATAGAAGAACGGAAAATAAGAAAAGTTACAACATACTGTATATGTATGCTCACATATTTTTGGTATTTGTTCACAAATGAAACAGTTGCATGCATTTGAGTAATTGTTTGTTTATTGTGAACCAACCTCTGCCTCTGCCCATGTCCTTGCAGTGTCGATGAACCTGAAGCAGCGTTCACCGTATTGTTGCCAACCCGCAGGACATTTGGGTATTCGTGAGCAAACTAGGGTTCAAAAAATGTAAAAGCTGAAATGGCTAGCTTGTATTTTTAATCTTTTTGTGAAAAACAGAAAATGTTACATATCACATTAGCCACCATCAGCTACCTTGTGCTGGGGCCTTGTTTTAAACCTACAGCACAAACTAGAATTTGTGCAACTACTCACCATCATAGATATTATATGACAGACACGGAAAATCTAAAAAATGCATCCTTTTGTGATGAAACAAGGATCTTACTGATAACAGGGCTAGGAAACAGAGAGAAATAAATACTTTTTTACCCTGAACATGGGAAGAATCATCAGTCTGGCTCTCTGAAGGGATAATACAACCAGTGGTAGAGATGAGTAAATACTATATTATCAATGTCATATTATCATACTATACTATATTATAGTCTATTACAATGATTAGTGCGCATTTGCAAATGCTGAACTGTGAAAAGTGCTGAGAAGTGCAGATGTTGTTTTTTTTACCTGAAGCACATACGAGACACAGAGAGAGGAGTAAAATGAATGTCATAGTCTTCATGGTGCTGGTCTCCTTGGAAAATGAGTCGGTGTACTTTAGTTTGGAGTCATGAGTTGTCTGCTGGAGTTGAGAGGATTATTTATATGGTGAAAGGTGGGCAGTCTGATGATGTGCATCATAAACAGTGAATTGATAATGTTATCTCAAAGTTTTATTAAACAAGGAACTGGCACATGCATGCAGATAGGCCCCACATGCTGCTCAAGCACCTGCCCTCTGACCTTTGACCTGATTTTTCACAAAATGCGGTTCTGATTATTTTCCTTCATGCCTCACCTGAATTGGATATCAAAAGTGTTAGCCTATCTGTGAGCTGTTTCTTGTGGAGCACTCATAAAGCTGTAGCCATAGGCTGATAGTTATGCTCTGACATGTCAAGGAGATGTTCAGCTTGATCCACCCCTTCATATATAAACTATGGATTATTAAAGGTGCCTTAACCTATAACTCATAGACCTACTTCAAATTATAGATAGATACATTGATAAATAGATAGGAAGAGAGAGAGAGAGAGAAAGAAAAAATTATAGATGGATAGATAGATAGACAGATTTAAGTCTCAAGTTTATTGTCATAGACTTGATAGAAATGGAAAGTCCAACACCTTCAACTCTCAAACCATTACTGAACACTTTTTGCAGTGTGACAGGGCGCCTTATCCTGCTGAAAGAGGCCACTGTCATCAGGGAACACCGTCACCATGAGGGATGTACACGGCCTGCAACGATGTTTAGGTAGGTGGCATGTGTCCAAGCAACAGCCACATGAAGACCAGGACCCAAGGTTTCTCAGCAGAACATCACACTGTCTCGGCCAGTTTGCCTTCTTCCCATAGTGCATCCTGCTGCCATCTCTTTCCCAGGTACAGGCCCGGCCATCCGTGATATAAAGAACCCCGTCTGATATAAAATAACCCAGACTCTGACCCAGTCGTCTAGTCATCACAATTGGGCCCTTGTCAAAGTCACTCATAAGTCACTCCCTTACGCTTGCATATTTTTCCTGATTCCAACACATCAACTTCAAGAACTGATTGTTCACTTGCTGCATAATATATCCCACCCCTTCACATGTGCCATTATACCAAGATAATCAATGTTATTCACATCACGTGTCAGTGGTTTTAATGTTGGGCTGATTGGTGTAAAAATCATTATTATGTTTACTTGCAAAAGGTGAGTAGGTTCTGTCTTGTGTAATTTTTTTTGTAACGCCCGCTATTCCGCGAACATGACACGGCATCGCATCATAATGAACATTTACTGATAAGGTTCACAACAAGGAAATACACATGAAATGAGGAAAAGATTTTTGGCAATTTACCGTAAAACGTGCCGACGGCCAATTACTATTTTTTAAAGCATTAGCCAAGAGGATTGATGTGTGTCAAATGTGAGAGCTTAGGTTAAGACTTGTGAACTTTTCATGCGCATAACTTCTCACTAGTGATGACTATTCGTCCTGCCACAGATTTAACTCACTGAAGCATTTGATTCAAATAACTCATTCAGATGGAGTCTCGATTAAGTAATAATTGAATTGGAAATTAATTTTGTGCAAATTCACTTTACTGTCCTCTGAAACTGCTTTCCACACTGCTATGAAGTCAAATTTGTGTTGTAAAATAATGTGAAATCCAAAGCTAATATTTGTCAGTTGATGTTATCAACAGAAATTGTTGGGAAGACTTCCTTGGTGCTGCCTTGGTCAGCAGTGGCATGGTGACTGGATCTGGGTATCAAGTGGTGCACAGGAACATTGTTTTAGGCCTGCCACTGGTCTTTATGTATTAGAGATGTGTTTCTTCTTGTTTTATCCTTTTTAAGCCTCTTTAATTTTATAATGTGTCTATGTATTAACTAAGCGGATATTGCACTATAACTGAAGGAACGGCCCTCAACAGGGTATTTCAGGTTTGTGCCAGTTTTCTGTCTCATGACCTCACTGCCTCACTACTTCAGCTGGAGGACACCTGAGACATGGCCATGCAGTAGCCCACCTCTGAGAGTCTTTCAATGCCTTGACACCACTGCAAGCTACAGAATGCACAGATCCACGTTTAGTGATAAACATGTTCATCATTTTATTTACATAGCACATTTCTAACATGATGCATGAGGTGCTTTGCATGGGAAATTATACAGATTACTAAAACAGATAGAATACCATAGCACACAGACTTTGAAGAGAAACAATGCAAATATTAAACTGAAATAACTCTTCTTGCACAGACGGATGGATGTGTTGTTGAACATTGGCTATCGTTCCAACGAAGATCTCCTTCAGAGAGGGCATAAAATAAACCAGAACACCACATCATCAAGTGAATTTGAACGTACTTCACAGAAATAGTGGGCTGATATGAGCAACTTTAAATAACTTAATGTAATTCACCTCCATAGTTCATATGTACACAGAACACCAGGTCATCATCTCCGTGATTGGGTTCGCCTGGGCTCCAGTGGACGAATGAAAATCGGGATCCATCACTCCAGAGCCAGAGTCCTTGCTGCACAGAAGAAGAGAAACCAGAGGTAAGACCTCCTCATTGTCACCACCTGCTGGTGAATCTAGCCTAGTCTAGAAGGGCATCTGTATGACAAAGGATGTAAATTGTCATGTGTGCAGAGCCAATAAGATAATGTCACTGATTTACACAAGAATTAGCCTGACCTGCTGGGCGTCTGAACCACCAATCCAAGTCACGGGTGAACCATTAGTGAGTGTCACTATTAGTCCTTGAATGAAATAATATTCTGAAAGACTGTGCACAGACGCCAGATTACCTCCCTGCAATAAACAGAAGCGCTGGGGAAAAGAAATAAAGAATAATAGAAGAAAGGAAAATAAGAAAGGTTACAACATATTTGCTCACTTATTTTTGCGATTTGTTCACAAATGAAACAGTTGCTTGACTTTGACTAATTGTTTGTGAACCAACCTCTGCCTCTGCCCATGACCTTGTAGTGTTTATAAACCTGAAGCAGCGTTCACCGTATTGTTGCCAATCCGCAGGACATGTGGAGTTTTGTGAGTAAACTAGGGTTAAAAAATGGAAAAGCTGAAATGGCTGGCATGTATTTTTAATCTTCCGTGAGAAACAGAAAACGTTACACATCACATTGGCCACCATCGGCTACCTTGTGCTGGGGCCTTGTTTTTAACCTACAGCCCAAACTGGAATTTGTGCAACTACTCACCATCATAGATATTATACACGACACACACGAGAAATACAAAAAATATTACTTTTATGATGAAACAAGGATCTTACTGACAACAGGGTTAGGAAGCAGAGAGAAAGAAATCGTTTTTGTATACCCTGAACATGGGGAGAATCATCAGTCCTGTTCTCTGAAGGGATAATGAGCTCTGGAATTACAACCACAGTTCAGGTTAAAACACACGTCACTAGAATGAGTCAGTATTTTAGAGAGTTGTAGTCATAGAATTTCCCTATTCTGTGGTTGGAATTTTTATGAAGCCAAGGCAACATGGTATATTACAACCAGTGGTAGAGATGAGAAAATACTATATTATCATTGTCATATTATCATACTGTAATATATTATAGTCTATTACAATGATTAGTGCTCATTTACAACTGCTGAAATGTGAAAAGTGCTGAGAAGTGCAGATGTTTTTTTTTTTACCTGAAGCACATACAAGACCCAGAGAGAGGAGCAAAATGAATGTCATAGTCTTCATGGTGCCGGCCTCCTTGGAAAATGAGTCGTGTCCTTTAGTTTGGAGTCATGAGTTGCCTGCTGGAGTTGAGAGGATTATTTATATGGTGAAAGGTGGGCAGTCTTCAGTGTTGTGCACGTTCACACCTCTCATGAACTAGTTCAAAGTTCAGTTCATACAAGTAAACATGAATCGTTCACGTTCATAGTTCACCATTTAAATTCTGAACTAGTTCATAGTTCAGTTCATTTTTTTTTTTTTTTTTAAATTAGTATGTAGTACCATTTAAATAATGAATTATACAGGGAACTAATAATAATAACTTGCTCTTCAGCAATGATATGCTACTGGCTTAATCTCAGATCAACAAGGGCATGTACACTAAATGAAAGACCGCTCAAAAGTTAGCATAGGTAAACCCTGTAACACTCGTATTTGTACATTAGCAGCTTATGCTAAGCGAGTTCACGCAGTGCATCATGCTAGATCAATTAAGTGACAGTGCTCGTAACAATGATGAGAAAGCTAAACTATAACAAACACATAATGACAAGGTAGGCTACAAAGTCAAACTCACGTATACATGGACGCACACAACTTCAACAAAGTGCAACGTTCAATTATGGAAAATATGCCCGAAGTTAACTGTAACTCCATCTAAATATGCCAAGAAGCGATATCAAAACATTGCACCGTGAGAAGTGGAGTCAAATGACCAACGCAATTACCAAATATGGTCATTTACCGAAACATGGTCTGTCTGGGCAATTTAACAAATAATTACTATGGCCTTTTTAACAGGTAGCCTACTAAGCAACGACATGGTACAAGCATTCGATTTAGACAGCGTCTTTCCTCAGCAGAAGGAAAACATTCCGTAATGTTTTAGCTAGACCTCAGTGGCGCTGGACCTCAGATAATATGAACGTGTTCACCGTTCAAATTCATTATTTGTCATGAAGTTGCGTTCAGTTCATCGTTCTCATAAAAATGAACGTGTTCAATGAACGCGTTCTTTTGAACGCATTCATGCACAACACTGGCAGTCTTATGATATGCATCATAAACAGCTTGTGAATTGATGTCAAAGTTTTAGAAAAAAAGAAACTGGCACCTGCATGTGGAAAAAACCCCACGTGCTGCTCAAGCACCTGACCTCTGACTCGATGAGTGCCCTTTTTGCAGGATATTTTTGTCCCCTTCCTCCCCCTTCCACCCTGTGCAGTTCGGTTTCTTTTCTTCATGCCTCACCTGAATTGGATATAAAAAATGTTAGCCTATCTGTCAGCTATTTCTTGTGGAGCATTCATAAAGCTGAAGCCATAGGCTAATAGTTATGCTCTGACATGTCAAGGAGATGTTCAGCTTGATCCACCCCTTCATATATAGACTATGGGTTGTTATTATTATGTGCCTTAACCTATAACTCCTAGGTATACTACACTTGATTGATTGATAGATACAATGATTGATTGATTGATTGATTGATTGATTAAATGTAAAGAGTTAAAGAGGTGTGTAGGGTAAGTGTCCAATTATTATGATATATGTATGTGTAACCCTCATGAAATTAGGGCTACTAATATGAGTAGTGTAGTATAAATTATTGCCTAAAGAGGGCGCACTTTGCGTTCTGTTCAAGGGAACTCCCCGCGAACAAGAGATTCTTTTATCCTTCCAATATTTTCCCATGAGACGTGTGAGAAAGAAGCTCCCGGAATTCGACATCCAACTTGAGATGGTCAATTGAAGCAAATGCCTAGAATAATACCACACTGAAAACTCCGTTTGGTTTTTATGTACAGCAGAAGAATCTGAGAATCTGAATCCTGTGAACTTGATGATAAGATGGTGAGCTATACCCAGATTGTGGATGCGGTGTGGCCAACCGCATGATCCCGATCGAACCTGATTAGCAAACCACGAAACCATCAGGCAGGTAGTACACACACAGACCGGACCAGAACGGAACTCCCGGAACTTTCAAGCGCACACACACTGAAATGGACTGAAGGACCCTATCCTGGAACTTTCAAGAACACACACTGAAAATATCTATTCTTCCTTTTTTTATTTTTCACTGTTTTACACTGTGATTTGTGCATGACCACGTCTGAAACAATAAACTGGTCATTTGTTCAACTGTTCCTTGTCTAAGGCCTACCTCTCCTATGAACCTAGGCAGATATCTAGTACTTTTTCTATTACTAGCCCCAGACAAGTGCTACATATGCGATTGTGTTACTGTAGTATGTGTGTACAGTATGTAGATAGATAGATAGATGATTCAGTAAGTCCTCTGTAAGAACAAGCAGATCTGTGAAAGAGGAAAATGCCAATTTCAGTCTGTGTTCCCAACTAGAAGGGGTGTACACGGCCAGCAACGATGTTTAGGTAGGTGGCACGTGTCCAAGCAACAGCCACATGAAGACCAGGACTCAAGGTTTCTCAGCAGAACATCAAACTATCTCGGCCAGCTTGCCTTCTTCCCATAGTGCATCCTGCTGCCATCTCTTTCCCAGGTACAGGCCCGGCCACCTGTGATATAAATAACCCCGTTTGGTATAAAATAACCCAGACTCTGACCCAGTCGTCTAGTCATCACAATTTGGCCCTTGTCAAAGTCACTCATACCCTTACGCTTGCATATTTTTCCTGATTCCAACACATCAACTTCAAGAACTGACTGTTCACTTATTGCATAACATATCCCACCCCTTCACACGTGCAATTCTACCAAGATAATCAATGTTATTCACGTGTCAGTGTTTTTAATGTTGGGCTGATTGGTGTAAAATCATTATTATGTTTACTTGCAAAAGGTAGTAGGGGAATAGGTTCTGTCTTGGAACTCTTTTTTTAACACCTCTTATTCCGCGGCCATGTCATGGCATCACATCATATAATAAACATTTACTAATAAAGGTGTACACAACAAGGAAATACACATGAAATAAAGAAACATTATTTGGCAATTTATCGTAAGATGTGCCCACGGCCAATGATTATGAAATAATTAACCAAGAGGATTGATGCGTTGTCAAATTTGAGAGATAGATAGAATACATAAATTGCATAACATAGAAAATAAATACAACTCAGCAGAGAAATAGTTTATCTAACCCCTTAATATCACATTATATCATGCTGTAGCTAGTTAAAGGCTAAGGTGAAGAGATACGTTCTTAGCTTTCTTTTAAAAATGTTTAGCGAGATGGCTTCCCTGATATCTAAAGGAAGTGTGTTCCATAGCTTTGGGGCGTAATTGACAAAGGCAGCTTAGGTTGAGACTTGTGAACTCTTCATGCATATAGCTTCTCACTAGTGATGAGCATTTGTCCTGCCACAGGTTTAACTCACTGAAACATTCTGATTCAAATAACATATTTAGATGGAGACTCGATTAAGTAATAAGCCTTGGTCAGCAGTGGCATGGTGACTGGATCTGGTTATCAAGTGGTGCACAGGAACATTGCTTTAGGCCTGCCACTGGTCTTTATGTATTAAAGATGCGTTTCTTCTTGTTTTATCCTTTTTAAGCCTGTTTCATTCTATAATGTGTCTATGTCTATGTTTTAACTAAGCGGATATTGCACTTTAACTGAAGGAACGGCCCTCAACAGGGTATTTCAGGTTTGTGCCAGTTTTCTGTCTCATGACCTCACTGCCTCACTACTTCAGCTGGAGGACACCTGAGACATGGCCATGCAGTAGCCCACCTCTGAGACTCTTTCAATGCCCTGACACCACTGCAAGCTACAGAATGCACAGATCCAGACACGTTTAATGATAAACATGTTCATCATTTTATTTACATAGCACATTTCTAACATGATGGGAAATAAAATCTCTGATTTAAATTTCTTTTAAAATGTCAATTCAAAGATGTCAAAATAGTTGAGATGCATTGTCAATAAATTGCTGCTGGCCTGAACCCACATCTGCCATTGCAACCAGTGGAAATATTAAACTGAAATAACTCTTCTTGCACAGACGGATGGATGTGCCACTGAACAGGGATAATCATTCCAACGCAGATCTCCTTCAGAGAGGGCATAAAATAAACCAAAACACCACATCACAAAGTGAATTTTTACGCAGTACTTCATAGAAATAGTGGGCTGATATGAGCAACTTTAAATAACTTAATGTAATTCACCTCCAAAGTTCATATGAAGACAGTGTTCAGCACTATTCAAGTTATCTGGTTGGCCTGGGCCCCAGTGGAGGAATGCTCCAAATCGGGATCCATCACTCCAAAACCAGAGTCCTTCCTGCACAGAGGAAGAGAAACCAGAAGTCAGACCTCCTCATTATCACCACCTGCTGGTGAATCTAGCCTCGTCTAGAAGGGCATCTGTATGACAAAGGATGTAAATTGTCATGTGTGCAGAGCCAATAAAATAATGTCACTGATTGAGGACAAGAATTAGCCTGACCTGCTGGGCGTCTGAACCACCAATCCAAGTCAACGGTGTGCCATGAGTGACTGTCACTATTAGTCCTTCAATAAAATAATATTCTGAAAGACTGTGCACAGACGCCAGATTACCTCCCTGCAGTAAACAGAAGCGCTGGGGAAAGAAATAAAACATAATAGAAGAAAGGAAAATAAGAAAAGTTACAACATATTTGCTCACTTATTTTTGGTATTTGTTCACAAATGAAACAGTTGCATGCATTTGACTAACTGTTTGTTTATTGTGAACTAACCTCTGCCTCTGCCCATGACCTTGCAGTGTCGATAAACCTGAAGCAGCGTTCACCGTATTGTTGCCAACCCGCAGGACATTTGGGGTTTCGTGAGTAAACTAGGGTTCAAAAAATTGAAAAGCTGAAATGGCTAGCTTGTATTTTTAATCTTTCTGTGAGAAACAGAAAACTTTACATATCACATTGGCTACCATCGGCTACCTTGTGCTGGGACCTTGTTTTTAACGTACAGCACAAACTGGAATTTGTGCAACTACTCACCATCAAAGATATTATATGACACACACGGAAAATAAAAAAAAAATGCATCCTTTTGTAATGAAACAAGGATCTTACTGATAACAAGGTTAGGAAGCAGAGAGAAATAAACAGTTTTTTACCCTGAACATGGGAAGAATCACCAGTCCTGTTCTCTGAAGGGATAATGAGCTCTGGAATTACAACCACAGTTCAGGTTAAAACACACGTCACTAGAATGAGTCAGTATTGTAGAGAGTTGTTATCATAGAATTTCCCTATTCTGTGGTTGGAATTTAAATGAAGCCTAGGCAACATGGTATAATACAACCAGTGGTAGAGATGAGAAAATACTATATTATCATACTATACTATATTATAGTCTATTACAATGATTAGTGCTCATTTACAAATGCTGAAATGTGAAAAGTGCAGATGTTTTTTTTTTTTACCTGAAGCACATACGAGACCCAGAGAGAGGAGTAAAATGAATATCATAGTCTTCATGGTGCCGACCTCCTTGGAAAATGAGTCGGTGTACTTTAGTTTGGAGTCATGAGTTGCCTGCTGGAGTTGAGAGCATTATTTATATGGTGAAAGGTGGGCAGTCTGATGATGTGCATCATAAACAGCTTGTGAATTGATAATGTTATCTCAAAGTTTTATTAAACAAGGAACAGGTACATGCATGCAAATAGGCCCCACATGCTGCTCAAGCACCTGCCCTCTGACCTTTGACCTGATTTCACAAAATGCGGTTCTGATTATTTTCCTTCATGTCTCACCTGAATTTGATATCAAAAACGTTAGCCTATCTGTCAGCTCTTTCTTGTGGAGCACTCATAAAGCTGTAGCCATAGGCTAATAGTTATGCTCTGACATGTCAAGGAGATGTAATGAAATTTAATATAATAAAATTATATTCTGAATTATTATTTAGTGGCACGGTGTCTTCGTCGGTCCCTGACCAAGACAGACGGTTCATCTCACCTGGTCCCCGGGCGCTTAAAAAAGCTGCCCACTGCTCCTGGGGTCCTGGAGGAAGGACAGTCCGGGATGGGATAAATGCAGAAGCTAAATTCACAAACGACCTCAGGCCTGCGTGTGCATGTGTGTGTGTGTGTGTGTGTCCTGTGTCGCCTCCATGTATTCACGTGTGTTGCAGTGTGTGGTGTGTCGCTTGTGCGATTAAAGTCTGACAATTATTATGTTCAGCTTTTTCCACCCCTTCATTGATAGACATTGATGGGTTATTATTAAAGGTGCCTTAACCTATAGGTCTACTACACTTGATTGATTGATAGATTTAACGTTTGATTGATTGATTGGTTAAAAGTTTACATAGTCCTATACATATACTTGATAACAATGCAAACATTGTTAGGCTCAGAGTCAACTCAACTTTCCATAGTCAGTAAAATAGGACGTAATAAGTGATTAAGATAAAACAGCATTTAGCCTGAAGTGCAAATAAGATATAAAGTAAAGTAACTAGTGGTAAGCACTGTAAAGAGTAAAAGAAGTGTGTAGGGTAAGGGTCCAATTATTGTGATATATGTATGCCATTGTGTTACTGTAGTATGTGTGTACAGTATGTAGATAGATAGATAGATAGATGATTCAGTCAGTCCTCTGTAAGAACAAACAGATCTGTGAAAGAGGAAAATGCCAATTTCAGTCTGTGTTCCCATTATTTCATAGCTCAGAGAACACACTGATCAGCCACATTAAAAGCACCTGCCTAATATTGTGTAGGTCTTCCATGGGCCGCCCAAAGAGCTGCAGCACATCTCACACACGCACACGCTTGAGATCTGGTGAATCTGGAAGCCAAGTCAATACCTTCAACTCTCAAACTTTTTGCAGTGTGGCAGGACTGCTAAAAGAGGCCACTGTCATCAAGGAACCGTTGCCATGAAGGATGAACACGGTCTGCAACGATGTTTAGGTGGGTGGCACGTGTCCAAGCAACAGCCACATGAAGACCAGGACCCAAGGTTTCTCAGCAGAACATCACACTGTCTCGGCCAGTTTGCCTTTATCCCATAGTGCATCCTGCTGCCATCTCTTTCCCCAGGTACAGGGCCAGCCATCCGCGATATAAAGAACCCCGTCTGAGATTAAAGAACCCAGACTCTGACCCAGTCGTCTAGTCATCACAATTGGGCCCTTCTAAACTCATAAACTTACTCTCGCATATTTTTCCTGATTCCAACACATCAACTTCAAGCACTGACTGTTCACTTGCTGCATAATATATCCCACCACTTCACATGTGCCATTGTACCATTGTAATCAATGTTATTCAAGTGTCAGTGGTTTTAATGTCTTGCTGATTGGTGTAAAAATATGTATTATGTCTACTTGCAAAAGGTTAAGAGGGGAGTAGGTGACATCTTTTTTTTTTTTACGCCCGCTATTCCGCAGCGATGTCATGGCAGCATATAATAAAGATTTACTGATAAGGTGTACAGAACAAGGGAATACACATGAAATAAGGAAACACTTTTTGGCAATTTACCGTAAGAACTGCCTACGGCTAATTAATCTTTTTGAAACGATTAACCAAGAGCTGTAATTCATACCGTGGCACACTGTTCCATCAACTGTAGTGGCGAGTGAGACGAGAAGAAAGTGCGTGCACTGATGGTAAAAGTTTTAAACGTAAACTAAGGTATGTCACAGCCTAAGCACATTTATTTGCATTTGTTTTAGGAATAAACGACTATACCGGTCGTCTAACAAACTACCAGCACTATTCCTTACAAGAGTAACAGCAGGGTACACATAATCCTACTAACTCCAGTCCCACAGAGGTGATGTAGGAACAGAGATGGGCTTATCATTCTCATTGGAAAGTTCTTTGCCACTATGTGTGTCACTTGTGTGATCAAACACATCAGAACTTACAGTATATGGGCATGTGTGTGTGTGAGTGTGAGTGTGAGAGTGTGTGTGTGTGTGAGAGAGAAAAATGCTGTAGGTGTAGCTCTGCATTCCCTCTGCTCTTGAGGGGCTTCAAAGCCACAATTTCAACCAGTTGTCTCCAGACCGTGAACGCCCATCAGCATGTGCCAAGTTCATGGCATGGAAATGACTCTAGCCTTAGCCTCAGAGGTCACAGCATCTATGGCCCTCCCAGCAAGTCAACAAAACATTCAAAAGCTTTCAAATGAAAACATGACTTTCAAGTCCCCCTCAGGACATTTGAATATGGCGGAGAGCTTTTAATGAGACATGAGGGACGTACCTCACTTCCTGAGTTCAACTACAAATTTAGAAGCGAATGAAAGGTCAAAGGTTAGTGATGGGGCCTCCAGGATGTCCATGTCATGGGCAGGGAAGAGAGACGGGAAGGCATGGAGAGGGAGGGGTGGGCAGAACACAGGGGTTTGTTTTGAATTTGATAAATAAATGTTATATAACATTTTATTTATTGTCTTGATAGTGCATTTGGGCTTCTGTTTGCTGCAAGGAGGAAACCTGGCGACTGTGCTGTGCATATTGAAGGCCACGTGAGGGTATTCATTTCTTCCATCCCCATTTGTGCAGTGAGCAGCATTCACCAGCAGATGGCGATAAGGCAGAGTCCTGACTAATGTCCTTTTAAAAAAACTAGCGGCGCGATGCCCACTGAAGCGATTGGTGTACTTCTGTGGACACGGTCTCCGCACGGTGTGGATGGGCAGTCCTTGCTGCAGCAGAATTTTTTGTCCAAACGGAGCACAAGTATCAGGGGAAAATGAAAAATGTAATTGTGCAGTTGAGACAACGACCCTAATCTCATACGTTGCCAGTTAAGCCTGTGTCCCATGTAACGGCGTTACGGATTGTATGCGCACACATAACACACACAACAAATTACACCACCATAATGTCATACTAGTGTTTATATCAACGTATTTTATTCTACTTACAATAAAACAGAATATATCAGTCCCTTATTTGTACAAAAATACCCGAGAGAGTGATAATAGTGATTGGGAAAACCAGTCAGCCATTTACCAAACCAAGCAAAGCGCGCTGAACACAGGAGTTGTATTTGAGGAAAAAACGAAACAAAACAAAACAAAAAAATAAAACCCGGATCATTTAGTATTCCCTGATACACCATGTTTTTTTTTTCTTCTCCATGTTCCTTTTATTTTTTTCCTAAGGAGTCCACAGTTGGTTTGTAGTGTGAGTAAACCATGGCGGGTGAATAAGGGCGGCATATACGCAGGCTCCGTGGAGTGGACCCTGGGGAGACACGCCTGCAGCGTGTGTGCGGCAGTGGAGTTGGCCATGATGGGAACGGGTGAATGTGGGGGGGACAAACGACAGAAGAATGTGACGTTGTATGCTCTGCTCTTCTCTAAGCTGTGGACAGCTATTGCACTAATGGCACCGGTGAATCTAGTCTGGTTTGGCCTGCAGTCTCCCATACGTATCAGACAAAAGGAACCCTAATCTGGCCAGAACCCCCGTCTCAAAGTCTGTCCAAGGAGGAGTGCTAACCTAGGTGACCTTTCACCTCTCGGTGCAAGACGCGCATGCACTGAGAGAGGGAGTTCTAGACCAGCACGTTGCTTAAGACACTTACTTAAGTGCGGGTCCTAGAAAACCGAGTCTGATCAAAAGACCAGCATCTATCAGGCCCTCTCAGAACCCTGAGCAGCTGAATTACATTCATGTCACAGACAGCAGAGCCCCCTGACCACAGTCCTCAGGGGGCCCCATGCCTTCAGGTTTCTCTCTCAGAACCCATCCTAAGCAGCCGCTTCTATTCGGTCCAAAGCTGCTGTTCTGTGTAATACACTTCTCATATGCAAAGGCATCCATAATACACCCCTAGTGATATGACATTAATAGTGGGTTCCTGAGACTAAAATGATCTGGGCTTTTGAGGGGAAGATATCTCTCTGACACGGGGCATGAGGGCCTGCCAAAGAAGACCTGAAAGCAGTGGGACCCCTCAGGATCAGGTCAAAACTGCCCTGACATTGACAGCTTCAATACAAGTGCGCAAGTGTAGTGTAGTGTAGTGTGTGTGTGTATATATGTAGTATAGTGTCTAGTGTAGTGTAGTGTAGTGTAGTGTAGTGTAGTGTAGCTGGAGGGAGTTAAGCACAGGGCAGAGCTTCAAGGCTTGACTGGATTTCAGCTTAGAGTTCTGGCCACATCACAATCTGGTTCATGAAGTCTTAAAAGATACCGTCGAGCTTATAAAGTCAGACTTTTCTCATGAAGTGATCCCATGAATCTGATACAGAGGCATGCTGTTAGTCCAGTTTCAGAGGCTAAAAATAAGCTTAATTTAATACTGTAATATACTCTTAAAAAAGTACATTTGTGACATACAAACAAAAACAGATAACTCAATATGCACACTGGATCAGAAAAAGAATATGCACAGAAAAATCAATCAATTAATCAGTCAAATCAATCATCATCTGCTGTGGGGGTTCCCACTCTTACATAGTGATCGGCCATCTAAAATACAGTGTTAGATCTACATCTTTTCCATAGCTTCACATACTTAAAGATATAGAGTCGTATGGATGGGTTTTAGTGAGTGCAGGTTTGAACCCTGCAGAGAAGCAGGAGACAGCTCTCACTAAACAGGAGGCCAGAGACGACCCTGCAAACACTGACGCACAAACAGCCTCTCTCACTCTCTCTCTCTCACTCTCACTCTCTTTCAAGGCTACCTTACTGTGTACATCGCTCTCTCTTGCGCACCAGCTCTCGTCCCCTCTCCCTTTTCAGACCCCCCCATTCTGTGATATGTTGTTGTCGAGCTAAGCTGGTGTGAGTCAAGTTGGTATTGCAATATTTAATTCAAGGTACAAAGTGTCTGTGTCAGTGTGTGTGTGTGTGTGTATGTCTGTATGTGTATGTGTATGTGTCTCTGTGTGTGTGTGTATGTATGTGTCTGTGTGTGTGTGTGTGTGTGTGTGATTGGTACTGGGGCTGGTGTTAATGGCAATCACAGCTCACCACCCAATTCTTCCACTCTCACCTCTGTAAAGACAACAGTTGGCATGGTTACATACAAGTGCTTGCTGCTGAAAACTGCTGTAAAGCTGCTCCAATGCAGACCCTGTGCAAACCCCACAATGGTGAGGGAGCCTTTGTATCCGAGTGTCTGGGGGACACCAGGGGTGTGACGAGTAGCCATCTGTCCCATGTTGTCTGGACCTCAACCAGCTACTAGCACCTGAGTTGACTGAGCCCCCCTACCACAACCCCCCCACACTCTAACCCCACCCCCACCCACCCCCATCCTTCGCTCTAAAGCCTGTCTTGTTTCAGCCTGATCCCAGACAACGGTTACCCCTGACAACTGTCGCCCTGACGCTTCTCTCATCTCTTCCCGGGACCGGCGCCGATGCCTTCCAGTGGCAGACGGCGGTGCTCTCCGGCCCCGTTCGCTCGTTCATGCGGTCAGCGCGCGAGCGTCCTGTCCAGAGCACTGGGCGATGCAGCAGGAGGAGGAGGAGGAGGAGGAGGAGGAGAAGGAAGAGGAAGAGGAGCAACAACGAGAGCGCAGCGTTTTCTGTCAAGTGGGAAAACCTGTTGTCATCTCAGGAGTGCAAAAAAATATATAGATATAGATATATTTATATATAAGTATATAGTTCAGCTATGAAACGAACTGTAATAAAATAAAATGAAGTCAAGTAAAGCAACACTTTACAAGTGGAAAAACAAAACAAAATAACAAAACAAACAATCAAACAAAAAAAGATGTGTAGAAGGTCCAGGCTGATATTGACAGTCAGACAGACAGACAGACAGACAGACAGAGAGACAGACAGACAGACTGACTGACTGACTGACAGACTGACGGCAGCAGCCCTGCGGATCTGCTCTTGCATTGCTCTGTAGTGGGTGACAGAACAGGAGGAGAAGAGAGGACAGGATAGAACCTCTGGGGTGAACCGGAGGATGATCTCCAGCGGAGAGCAGGATGATCCATCACTCAGGGAGAGCTGAGCCCAGCAGAGGAGGGGATGGGAGACGAGACGAGACGAGAGCACCGGAACTTTCCATCCCATCCACCGCTACCATCTCTCACATCCCCACCCTCCCACGTCCTCTTCCATGAATTTTCATCCAGTCCAGAAATATGTGTGTGTTAGAGAGAGAGAGAGAGAGAGAGAGAGAGAGAGAGAGAGAGAGAGAATCCTGTGTGCTGTCCTCAGCTTAGCGTCATCTGTGGGGAAGAGACAAATGCGTGCGCGAAACAGTCACCGCTGACAGCACACGACATAGAACAGAACCAGTCGATGAGCCGCGTGTGTCTGTCTGTTTTTGTAGGGGGTGGAAGGTCAGAGGAGAGGTCAGAGGTCAGGGATTGGGGATCTTCGGGGGTGGGTGGGGGGGTCATAAGGCCACCATGGTGCAGGGGTGTTTGAGTTTGCAGGGCAGCACGCCTCTGTTCAGCTGGTAGAACTCAACCAGATGGATCAGATCGCTGAATTTGGTGGCGCCGTCGTCAAGGCTGAAGAAGATTTGTCCATCTTCCTCAAACTGAGCGATAGGAAGGGGCAGAGGACCGAAGGAAACAGAGAGAAACAGGGAAGAGAGAAAGGAGGGAAAGAGGATGAGATGCATCAAATAAATCCCCCTTAAAAGAAATCTCTTTGTCTAAACAGTCCTTTAGCACGCGCACACACACACACACACACACACACACACACACACACACACACACACACACACACACACACACACACACACACACACACACACACACACACACACACACACACACACACACACACACACACACACACACACACACACACACACACACACAAATACTTACAGGTAAGATCTGGAAATGTTTGATTTTCTGGTGATGGCACAGTGTGAGAACAAAAGCCTTTGGGTTGCTCTGACTGTCTCGTATCAGGAACAACCTGACGGGGGGGAAAAAGAGCATCACTCAACCTCAAGTCGCCTTGACTAATGACACCACCTAGGGAATTGTGGGAAATGTAGTTCTGCTCATACCCGTCCACTTGGCCCTGCTGCATGATCATCTTGTGGGACTCCTCCCTCATGATGCGGCCGTGGAACCACAGCTGGGTCCGGTGGATAACTGCAGTCACACACAGCAGAGACGACACTTTGTGAGCGCATATATCAAATACTGAACATGGACAGGTTCATGAACAGAGACAAAATTTCAATGAAGGTGCAGAGTCTGCAGCTAGCAACATGCAGCTAGACAGATGGAGACAGACAGTCTACATGCAGACAGATGTGAGACAGACAGTTAGGCTGAGAGGCAGACAGGACAGGCTGCTGGGTGGATACCTGAGCTGAGAGAGGAAGGATGCAGGGGGCTGGGGCTTCCTAAAACATTCATCCTCTGACTCCGTTTCTGCAAACAAAAACAAGAACCAGAACAAAGGGACTGAGTCAGAAACGCCATGACAACAAAGGGACTGTGTCAGAAACGCCATGACAACAAAGGGACTGAGTCAGAAACGCCATGACAACAAAGGGACTGAGTCAGAAACGCCATGACAACAAAGGGACTGAGTCAGAAACGCCATGACAGGGAGAAAAGAATGAAGGACAAACTGTGTGGATATCCTTCTGTCCGTGTGCCTGTGTGTGTGTGAGACAGTTTCTGTGTATGTAAGTGAGTTTGTTTGTGTGTGTGTGTGTGTGTGTGTGAGTGTGTGTGTGTGTGTGTGTGTATGTGTGTGTGTGTGTGTGTGTGTAAGAGAGAATTTGTATGTGTAAGAGTGAGTTTGTGTGTGTGTGTCTGTGTGTGAGAGAGAGTTTGTTTGTGTGTGTGTGTAAGAGAGTTTGTGTGTATGTGTGTGTGTGTGTGAGAGAGACAATTTGTATGTGTAAGAGTGAGTTTGTGTGTGTGTGTGTGTGTGAAAGTTTGTTTGTGTGTGTGTGTGTCTGTAAGAGAGAGTTTGTGTGAGTGTGTGTGTGTGCGTGCGTGCGTGTGCGTGTGTGTGTGTGTGTGAGAGGTTGTGTGTGCGTGTGTGAGAGGTTGTGTGCGTGTGTTTGTGTGTGTGTGTGTGTGTGTGTGTGTGAGAGGTTGTGTGTGTGTGTGTGTGTGCACGCACGTACGCACTCACCCTCCAGCTGTGCCCCTCCTCCAAGGCAGCACTCTGGGCCTCCACTGGGTTGTCAATCACTCTCCCTGTCCTCCCGGAGAAGTCCATGGCGACCAGAGAGTTCTCAGACACACTCCGCTGGAGAGAGACACACAGAAACACACACACACACACAGTCTCAGGTCACTCAGCCTTTAGAATCAGACGGTCTCAGCCAACACACTCTCTGAGCTCTAAGCCATGATTGCAGGGTCCACTTATGAAACGAAATGCATCAGGCTTGGATGACATCACCATACCATTAGTGCAGCACTAGCAGGCCTGATGCGTTGTCAAATTTGAGAGCTTAGGTTAAGACTTGTGAGCTCTTCATGCACATAGATTCTCACTAGTGATGAGCATTTGCCCTGCCACAGGTACAACTCACTGAAGCATTCTGATTCAAATATCTTATTCAGACGGAGACTCGATTAAGGAATAATTGAATTTGAAATCAATTTTGTGCAAATTCACTTTACTGTGTTAGCTGTTCTCTGAAACAGTGCTGTGAAGTAATCGCGTGCCAACGCCACGGTGGAATCAGACATCAGCCACGCAGAACATGCGTTAAACACTACACACTCACACACACACACCCTGTGTGCGAGGCAATCACAGATGAACGCTCCATTAACGCTGAAAAGAAGCATGTTTCCGCGGCGATTGCGCCACAAATTAACCCTGGGTCCACGCCGCGGGCGACAAGCGGGGATAACCCGGGCCGGACACGCAGTGCTTGAAGCTCATTACTCTTAGCCCACTGGCTAAAGCCCACTTTTTTTTCAAATGCCACCCAAATGCACATACCATAGCCTCCCAGAGCCCCTAACGCTAGCAGCCCAGGGTACCTCTAATGGGAGCCAGCAGACTATACATAACTCTAAGAGCTTAATCAGATTGGGAGCGCAGAGGGACGAGGAGGAGTGGACGGAGTGGACGGTGAGGTGGGCCTTACCACTGGAGCAGAGAAGGGGGCCAGTGGGGATTTCCTCTGCTGAGGGATCTTATAGTTCTGGTAGAGAAGGATCCCGTACTGCAAACAATCACACACACACACACACACACACACACATTACACAGCAGCCTTAGAATTCAAATAATTCAAATGATAAAAAAACAATCACCTTGAGAAAAAGCTGGGGAATCAAAGTTCATGGAAGTCAAAGTCTATGCTAGTGTGTCAGCCATTGGGTTGCAAACATGATTGCAGTCCTCAGTCAGGAGGTCAGAAATAAGACCAATGTTGAAGTGGCCACTGGCCCAATGAGTGAAGGAGCCAAATTATAATGCTACTTGTATTGCCAGTACCTCAACCTCTCTACGTCTAATACACTGTGTGTGTTTGTGTGTGTGTCTGTATACACTGACATGTGCATGTATGGATTCAGTGATTTAAAGCCATATAATCCAGTAGATTCTGCTTTCAATGTTGTTAGGGAGTTTGTGTGTGTGTGTGTGTGTGTGTGTGTGTGTGTGTGTGTGTGTGTGTGTGTGTGTACCTTCAGCAGTCTGAAAGCCGTCATCCAGCATGTCCTGCTCTGCTCATCTTCAGCACACAGCATCCTCAGCTCCTTCACATCACTGCGAACTTTACTTGGCTGTGAAATCAATCAGAGCTCAGTCAGTCAATCAATCAGTCAGTCAGTCAATCAATCACCCATCAGATCAACCTATCACAGATCTATCATGACATTAGCCTAATCAGTGACATCATCTGATTGAAAAGATATTACATCCATCAACTACCAACAATTATTAAATAACTAGACTAAGGAAGTCGTCACATCACAGGCAGGATCAGTGCGTGAGGGAGTTCACTTCACTTCAAAAGCTAAGTCATAACTGGGGCTCTGCCTCACATGGTTACACTCAGGCCAGTGTGGTGGAATAATCTCACACACACACACACACACACACACACACACACACACACACACACACACACACACACACACACACACACACACACACACACACACACACACACACACACACACACACACACACACACACACACAGAGACACACTCACAAATTCCCAGAGCCCCATGTACGCAGACATGAGTACACAAAGGCTCTGAGATCAAAGCGGGTGTTGGCTCAGCTTTTCAGGCCTGCTCGAGCCGTGCATCCACATGTCTTAGAGCGAGTCCACAGTGGCTGAGGCGTCGGCTGGCGTACCTTGATGCAGAACTGGTAGTCTGTGGGCGCGTTGTGCATCTTCCTGCCTGTCGTCACACTGTACGCGTTGCTCTCCTCCAGATCCGACAGTAACTGCAGATGCCTGGGCTCCTGCGGGGAAACATGACACGGGCTCAATCACAATGGTCCTACACACACACACACACACACACACACACACACACACACACTTCTTTCCATTTGAATTATTACCGTAATAATATGAATTTTTTTTTCTGTTTCACATGCCTGTTCCATTATCCACCATTGGATGCCTGGA
>NC_045170.1:8166849-8169349 GCF_900700415.2 Clupea harengus | reverse complement strand
TTCATGCTGGCTCTGGCCACAGGCTCCTCTCTGCTGGCCAACCACACACACACACACACACACACACACACACACACACACATGCGCGCGCACACACGCACTCTCTCTCTCTCGCTCACACACACACACACACACACAGGCATATACACACACGCACACACACACACACACACACACACTCTCTCTCTCTCTCTCTCGCTCACACACACACTCTCTCTCTCTCTCGCTCACACACGCTCTCACACACATTTTAATCTGGCTAATTGTTCTATTCCTGTGTGTTCGCATGCCAGCATGTGAGTTCATGCGAATGGGCATGTGAGTGCGAACGTGATCCTGTGTGTGTGTGTGTGTGTGTGTGTGTGTGTGTGTGTGTGTGTGTGTAATTTTATATGTGTCACTGAGAGTGTGTTTATATGTCTGTAAATGTGCTTGTGTATATGTCAATGATTGTGTGCATATGTGTCCACTGTGTGGGTGTGTATGTATGCATGTTGGAGTATCATACAGTGGAGCTGTGTGTGTGTGTGTGTGTGTGTGTGTGTGTGTGTGTGTGTGTGTGTGTGTGTGTGTATGTATGCATGTTGGAGTATGTTTATACAGTGGAGCTGTGTGTGTGTGTGTGTGTGTGTGAGTATGCATGTTGGAGTATGTTTATACAGTGGAGCTGTGTGTGTGTGTGTGTGAGTATGCATGTTGGAGTATGTTTATACAGTGGAGCTGTGTGTGTGTGTGAGCGAGGGGTCAGCAGTTTTATGTCCTGTGCAAATTTCCAAATGAAATCTCAGTATGGTGGAGAGGTGATTTCCTGTTTTTCGGTGTCAGTGATCACTCATGTCTCTAGACAGTGCAGGCTGTGCCAAATAACTGTGTGTGTGTGTGTGTGTGCTGTTTAATATAACTCTCACTCGCACATCCACACACACAGGAAAAATATTGGACTAGATTCCAATTTTGCATTTAGCGTTATGAAACTGCGAATACTGTCCAAACAGGTGTGGATTATAGTGTGAAGACTGCACTTACAGCAGGCTGTGAAAATTCCTCTGTACATTGCACTAACTCGCACGTAACAGGCCCAACGTGCACTCACACACACACCACTCTCCCAGGCTGTGCTGAAAGTGAACGCGCACACACACACACACACACACACACACAGAGACACACACAGACAGACACACACAGACAGACACACACACAGACAGACACACACAGACAGACACACACACAGAGAGACACAGACACACACAGACAGACACACACAGACAGACACACACAGACAGACACACACACACACACACACAGAGACACAGACACACACAGCTCTTACCCAGGCCAAGCAGGGGGTGATGCTCCACTAGTGTCCAGCAGTTGTCATCTACGCAGTGGCTCTTGTAGACCAGCAGCTGGCACACGTCTCTGGCGGTCATGTCAGCTGGCACCTCCACCACCTTCCCGCTGCCATCCTCCCCAAACACCTTTATAATCTGCACACACACACACACACACACACACACACACACACACACACGTTAATCTCCATATATTCTCTTTTTCCATCACAGAAATCACTTTTAGTCCAATTGTGTGCTTGCACGCATGTACAAACACACACTCAGCTCTGTCAGACTGTGTATGCTGTGGCTGCCAACCCCTGAAGCTGTGCTGTGCTAAAATAAACACACAGAGACACACACGCACGCACACACGCGCAGGCATAGATACACACACACACACACACACACACACACACACACACACACACACACACACACACACACACACACACACACACACACACACACACACACACACACACAAACCCCAACCTGAAGACACACTGTGTATACTTTAATCATGTTTACTAAACAAATACATACACAGGGATGCAGACTCCCATACACAGGCAGAGACGTGAATGCAAATACCTTCAGCACTAAACATTTCTCACAGGACTGCGCCCTGGTATTGAGACACGGAGATGAGCGAGACCAATTTCCTGAACTAAGCACCTCAACTGCAACAACAAATCCTGAGCCACAATTTGTACAGCACTGAAGCCTTGGCTCGTCTGAATCGATTCTCCGCGGTGAAGACAGGTGGCAATCTAGATTTAGCCCAAACCCTCCTCCAAGGCAGCCGAAGTGAGAAGAGGTGACTGTGTGTGTGTGTGTGTGTGTGTGTGTGTGTGTGTGTGTGTGTGTGTGTGTGTAGCACCTGCTGATATGACGAGCGGGAGGAAGGGAGGATGATGTTTGGAGAACTTCACAGCATTTCATTGGGGAGTAGTACCCTCCTTTGACAGTACATCTTAACAATACATACTTTGTCCCACTTTCAGCTTCCAGAATTTAGTCTTAAACTGGCTGTGATGTCATGTAACTGAGAGAGTATAAGTATGTTAATCTGGATAAGTATGTACATTTTTTTTTTTTCCGTTTCTCTCCGAGACACAGGCAAGAAAAAAAGGAGCGACGGACAGATAGACAGACAGACA
>NC_045170.1:8119349-8156849 GCF_900700415.2 Clupea harengus | reverse complement strand
ACATAAATACTCATATGGCTGATGCACTACAGGCATTTAAGCAAGGGAATCAACACGGAATCCTTCCATTTACCAGTTCTGAGTTCCATGGCCAACACATGCAATTGTAGCAGCTTAGGGAACATAGTGCAGTCTGGGAAAACTTGGGGGGGGGGGGGGTGTCACTGTAATGTCACTGAGAATTACCCAGGGTCAGAACAAGACGCTTTCAACCAATCATAGATTTCATAGATCTCTTTTAACCAATCATAGATCTCATAGATCTCTTTTAACCAAACCAATCACGGGGAACTCATCAATTCCTACACCTATTCAGGGTGGAGCTCTCAGGTAACAGAACAACAGGTACCCAACGTAGCCATGGCTAATGACACCACAAACAGCTCCAACCACATGCACAGAGAATGATTTGAATACGTATTCACAAACATCAGAGAGGATATTTGGGATGCAAAATGCTTTACAGATCTTCAAAATATTCAGTAACAAGTAGTTAAAGCGTTCGTTTACATTTTCTATGAACAGTGAAACTTATATCGGGACGCCAGTCTCCATTTTAGAGGCGTGTGTTTAGAAGAGAACTCATTGTGGAGTGTGCAGCGATGTGCGTTGTATTGTTGTGTACAGCGATATTGTGTAATGTTGCCATGGTAATCACATGTAAGACTCTTTATTTACAGGGAAGGCACAGCTATTTTATTGGTCGTGCCTGACACCAGCACATCTCAAGGTAATTACATTTACTCCAGCGAGAGAGAGTCCCAGAGAGAGAGAGAGAGAGAGAGAGAGAGAGAGAGACAGAACGAGAGACAGACAGAGACTATTGGTGTGGTCTCAGAAATGTTGTGTGTGTTGTGTAATAGAGGATTATAGCCCACACAGACAGAGTGACAAACTCCCAAACCTCCGTCATCAGCTGACAGTGGGGCTGAGGGTTTCCCGGCCACCCCCCCCCCCCCCACTAACCCCTATCAAAATATGGGCCTGGTGCAGAGCACAGAAGAAAAGTGCATACTAAACAGAAAACCTGTGTGTGTGTGTGTGTGTGTGTGTGTGTGTGTGTGCGTGTGAGAGAGAGAGAGAAGTAAAAGGAGTATTATGAGAAAGAGAATTATACAAGGGAAATGTATTTCTGATTGGTTTTGATATTTCTGTTTCTTTTTGTTGTTTAGCGAAATTATTTGATGTTAAGTGTTTTCATTGTCAGATATTACAACCTCGATTAATGTTCTGTGTTCTGTTATTTACACTCTGTAAGGATTTGGTTACGACGGAGTTAACTCCAACTTAACTGCCAAATTTAGAAAGAAAAAAAAGAGACAGAGAAAGAAAGAGAGTGAAAGAGAAAGAGAAGAGAGTGAGAGAGAAAGAGAAGAGAGTGAGAAAGAAAGAGACTGAAAGAGAAAGGAGATGTGTGAGGGAGATTGAGGGCCTTCCCCGTGCTCCATATCACGCACACATACTGCAGGAATAAGCTATGAGTGGAAGAGGAAAAGAGAGTGAAAGGAGTGAGAGAGTGTGTGTGTGCTGTGGTGTGTGTGTGTGTGTGTGTGTGTGTGTGTGTGCTGTGGTGTGTGTGTGTGTGTGGTGTATGTGTGTGTGTGAGTGTTTGAGTGTGTGTGTTTGCTGTGGTGTGTGTGTGTGTGTGTGTGTGTGTGTGTGTGTGTGTGCGCATGTTGGGGGTGGGGGGCGTTGAGGGTAATCCCCGCTTATTGTAAAGAATGCTGATGTTATTGCAGGAGGGATGGGAAAGGTACAGTACAGTCTGTCTCTCCTGCTCAGCTGTGGGGCTGGGACGTAGCCCGCATTAGGGCTATCGTCAAAACCTACACAAACACAAAACTACATGCAGCCCCCCCGCCCACACACACACCTGGCAGAAATGAACTTCTTCCCAAAAAAAAAACAAGCCGAGATTTAAGATTGGATTTTCAAGTGCATTACTTGCCATTATTTCAAATCGTGTAAAGATGGTGAAGCATGTAGTAAGTTATCCTGCCATCACAAACTATTCACTTAAACGTGTCCACTGCTGAGCCATGAGCAATTGCAGCGTCGCTGGTGTGAAAGAGAGACACATGATTCATTACTCTGCTTTTTGTCCCCTTATTTTGCATTTATGGAGCATTTTTGGCCCAATCTGTCATTCATTTCTGTTTTTGATAAACACACATGCTATAGACAGATAGTGTATGTTTGCGTGTTCTGACCACACGAATGTAGAAGTGTGTAACGTGTAGGTAAATAAAAGCAACGTGTGCGTGGGAATGTTCAAATCACTACACTAGAATATCCCTGTTTGTGTGAGGCACTGTGTCAAGACCTCCTGAGTGGGAAAAACCAGGGACTCACCACACTTCCCCAGCACAACTTCACACAATAGCACAACAAACCCCAGCAAACACACACAACTGTGACTACACACACAGAGCCAAGAGCGGTCCCAAAGCAATCCAGACAAGCACGGCCGGCTAGTATAACCCAGTGTGAGACAAGAAGGACGGCCTGGGGCATGGAACTACAGATGGGCCATTATAACCCAGACTAACCTCGGGTTCCCAACGGGGAAGCCACTCTCTCTCCTCTGTGGAAAGATACTGAGGGAGGGATTGAGAGGGGGATAGCATAGGAGATGGAATACTAGAGAAAGAGACTTGAAGGGGGTGAGAGAAAGAGAGAGATAATGAGAGAGAGAGAGAGAGAAACAGAACGAGAGAGAAAATGAGAGTATGTGTGTGAGAGAGCAAGAAAGAGAGAGAGAGAGAGAGAGAGAGAGAGAAAGTGAATGAGAGAGGGAAAGTGGGAGAGGGAATGTGAGTGTGAGTGTGTGTGTGTGTGTGTGTGTGTGTGTGTGTGTGTGTGTGTGTGTGTGTGTGTGTGAGAGAGAGACAGAGGAGATAGCCATCAGAAGGGGCAAGGAAAAATGAGAATTGAGAAGCTCAGTATTGCGTGCAGCTGGTCGTCAAGCTGAGTGCTACGTGCCGAGCCAAACGCACAGATGAAGAGATGAAGAGAGGAGAGGAGAGGAAAGAAGGGGAAACGCACAGATGAAGAGAGGAGAGGAAAGGAAAGAAAGGGGGAAAGGGGGGGAAAAGTTCTCCCTTCGCCTTGGAACTGGACTCCAGATATGACAGGAGGAAGAGACAGCGAGAAAGAGGCTAAACCTGACCTGGGGTTCACTTATTGTTAGCTATGTAGCAAGTCTCTATGAAGACCAAGTCCATGCCATTATGCCAGTACTAGATCAGAGAATGACTCACTTACGACTTAGGGTATTCTCATATCTCTCACACACACACACACACACACACACACACACACACACACACACACAGAGCTCTGACCACCCTTCCTGCAGCTGACCCTGCCCTGAGATTGACCCATGACCTTTGTGGCACCTCATCAGTGTGGTTAATGACGTGCCCTCTCCCACACGACCTTTTCTCTGCTGCGGGTCACATGCTCATTCCCATGGCAACACGCAGGGCTCAAGTGGGGTCGCATCAGGTCAGTGTACTAGAACACAGAGGGCCCTGACATCAGAACACAGCGTATCTCCCTTCTCCTCTGTATGTGTATATATATGTGTGTGTGTGTGTGTATTCTGTACTAATGACCTTATATGACTAATCGGTTTTGGTAAGTACACTGGTAGACATGTGTCTCAACACTGTTAGCTATGTGAGTTGGTTACAGAGAGCTAATAACAGTTTTACACAGACAGACAGACAGACAGACAGACAGACAGACAGACAGACAGACAGACAGACACCTTAGTGTGAGCCCAGAAGCTAAGTGTGTGCTCCTCTGGCATACATGTATTAATGGCTGCCTGGACAATGATACCTCCCTCTATCTCTTTCACACCCCATATTCTCTCTTTCCTTCTGTCTCGCTCTCTCTTTCCTTCTGTCTCTCTCCCGCTCTCTCTTTCCTTCTGTCTCTCTCTCGCTCTCTCTTTCCTTCTGTCTCTCTCTCGCTCTCTTTCCTTCTGTCTCTCTCTCTCTTTCCTTCTGTCTCTCTCTCGCTCTCTCTTTCCTTCTGTCTCTCTCTCGCTCTCTCTTTCCTTCTGTCCCGCTCTCTCTTTCCTTCTGTCTCTCTCTCGCTCTCTCTTTCCTTCTGTCTCTCTCTCGCTCTCTCTTTCCTTCTGTCTCGCTCTCTCTTTCCTTCTGTCTCGCTCTCTCTTTCCTTCTGTCTCGCTCTCTCTTTCCTTCTGTCTCGCTCTCTCTTTCCTTCTGTCTCGCTCTCTCTTTCCTTCTGTCTCTCTCTCGCTCTCTCTTTCCTTCTCTCACTCTGCCTGCCCCCCCCCCCAATTTTTGCCAAAATGACCCTGTCTGCACAGTCATCACAGAGTTAATGCAAGTTCTCACCTCTCGCGCACGCAGCCAACATACCTACACTCGATTGCTTCAGGGATTCAGGGATCAGTGTGTGTGAGAGAGAATCAATGTGTGTGTGTGTGTGTGTGTGTGTGTGTGTGTGTGTGTGTGTGTGTGTGTGTGTGTGTGTGTGAGAGAGAGAGAGAGAGTGTGTGTGTGAGAGAGGGAGATACACAATACCCCTGATAATTATCGGAGATGCTATGAAGTGAGTGAGAAAAATGAGAGTGCGGGGGAAAGAGTGTGGCAATGTGAAAAGACAGATAGAGAGATAAGGTAACCAGACACACAGAGTGTGTGTATGTGTGTAGGAGAGAGATAATGATGACTGTGTGTGTCTGTGTGTGTGTGTGTGTGTGTGTATGTGTCAGAGAGAGAGAGAGGAGAAAAGAAGAATTTGCAGGCAAATGGAGGGAAGGAATGAGAGAGAGAGAGAGAGAGGAGAAAAGAAAAATGTGCATGCACATGGAGGGAAGGAATGAGAGAGAGAGAGAGAACGAGAGAGAGAGAGAGAGAGAAAGAGAGAGAGAGAACGAGAGAGAGAGAACGAGAGAGAGAGAGAAATATGAAAGTTTTGTGAGATTCCTGAACTACAGCTGGAGGCAGAGAGTAATCCCGTCTGGGTTCTTGAGAACTATGCCAATATAAACACACACTGATACACAGTCACATTTCCACACACACACAGAAATATGGACACACAAACATAGACAAAAACCATTAATCTTAATTAATTAGATCAACTATTGCTGTTGAAATGACTGGGTTGTGTCAGACGATATGGGGCTGAACTAATCTGTTGTCTATTTCTTTAAAAGAAAAGTCTGTGATCTGCATGTATGACTAAGTTTAGGGAATCATTTTATATATGAATCCATCTCATAAAGGCTGCTATACTGTCTTGACCTGTGTGTTAGCGCACACAAGTGTGTGTGAGAGTGAGTCCCTGAAGGCGATGGATTGAGAAACGTCAGTCTGAACGACGTCACCCATGAATCTGAGAAATGTGCATGAACACACACACACACACACACACACACACACACACACACACACACACACACACACACACACACCACACACAACACACACACACACACACACACACACACACACACACACACACCACACACACACACACGAAACGCAGTTTGTGTGACTTCAAGCCATCATCTTATTTCACAACATTACTCTGTGACTTCAATGTGGACCATGAGAGAGAGAGAGAGAGAGAGAGAGAGAGAGAGGGAGAGAGAGAGAGGGAGAGAGAGGGATAGAGAGGGAGAGAGAGAGAGAGAGAGAGAGAAGAGAGAGAGAGAGAGAGAGAGAGAGAGAGAGAGAGAGAGAGAGAGAGAGAGAGGTCAGGCAGGGCCATGCGATGTGAAGGCTGGCCCACACTCTAGAACGCTGGGAGCTCACGGTCTGTTCTTCTGGCCAGTCCTCCCCCATCTGAAGCCTTTCCTTCTGACCCTCGGCTAGCTTTGCTTGCTCAGGGTCTAACCGAGTCAGCGGTCAGAAGCGTGTCAGTGTGACCTTTGTGTGTTAATGTCCTTTAATCAACTCTGTACAAACTTAGATATTACATAGTGTACCGCACGTGTTGAGAAAGGAATTGTAGGAGTGTGGATGAGTGAATGTATGTGTGTGTGTGTGTGTGTGTGTGTCTGTGTGTCTATGTGTGTGTGTGTGTGTGTGTGTCTATGTGTGTGTGTTCTCTGTGTGTGTTCTGTGTGTGTGTGTGTGTGTATAGGGGACAGGGAGAGAAAGAGCACTCTTTGAAACAGCCAGGGTTTCAAATAGGTTGTCACATGGACCCAGTATGCTGTGAGGTCCGTAGAGTAGTTACATCTAGCCTCAATACCTCAAACACACAACTTGTCTGAATCTGAATCTGAACACACGCAAGCACACAGACACACAGACACACAGACGCCCTACTATGGCAGGGAATAACCTCATCACAATCAATGATTAACTACATCTATGCCTCAAACTGGCCTGGAGGAACACATCAAAGGATGGTATTCCTATTTTAAAAAAATAGGGTCCACCCAATTACACACACTATAAAAGAGGACCCGGACCAGCATGACTTACACTGAAGCAACATTAAAGGGGTTGTCTATAATCAGCCCTGAAGCAACATTGAAGGGCTTGTCTGTAAACAGCCCTTAAGCCTTTATAAACCTAGCTGTGAGTTAGCGGAGTGGGAGAGAAACCAACATGAACGAAGAGCCCATGTGGCAGGTAGTTCTGCTGGAGAACCGGGGGCTTCCTTGGTGATGTTAAATGCTCTTCTTCTTCATCTTCATCTTCGTCAGGCACTGGTGCATTTAGTCAACAGAATCATCATCTGGACCGCTGTGTAATGATGTGGTCTAGGCAGAGATCTGTGCAGACCACTGGGATGAGGTCCTCAAAACCAAGACCAAAAAAAGGGAACCGCATCCATATGAATGTAGAACGACAAAATAATTCCTATGTGACTGAATCGTTTGGGAGTCCTGGAGTATGAGTGCGCCACGTGCGAGCTACATGTCGTAGGGCAACAGAGAAATACAGACATCCAAACAAAAGTGGAAGCTACAAAGTCAGAATATCACATGGGATAAAGGAAGTGTGTGTGTGTGTGTGTGTGTGTGTGTGTGTGTGTGTGTGTGTGTAGACTTTATAGGCAGAGGGTTTTAAAATGGTTTGCGTATATGTCATCTGTGTGCGTGAGTGACTGAGTGCTATGGTATGTGTGTATATGTGTGTGTGTGTGTGTGTGTGTGTGTGTGTGTGTGTGTGGGGGGGGGGGGGTTGTTGGGGCACCTCCTGAATCAGCTTTAGGCTTTGGTCTCAGAGGCCTCAAATATCTTGCGCTGTTAGCCTGCGGTCACATACAGTCACATGAAAGCCCACAAGCACGCACACACACACGAACATAAAGAGAACACATGAGAACACAAACATACAGTAAATACACACACACACAAACAAAGAGAACACATGACAACACAAACATACAGTATATACACACACACACACACACACACACACACACACACACTGTCACACACAGCTACAACTAAACATACAGACGCACAACCTTTTGAGAAGTTTGAGTACACAACATCTTAAGGAACGTTAGCAACTTCAGTAAGCTCTACTGATATAAAACTTAATGCTGATATTAACTATGCGTGTGTCCGTTCATATATATATGCGTGTCTGTGTTCAAGGGTGTTTGTGTGTGTGTGTGTGTGTGTGTGAGTGAGTGTGAATATGCATGCATGTTCAAAGCAGTTGGAGAGTGTGTGATCAGTGTGTGATTTATGGGTTGCCTATCTCTTTGCGTTCATTTCGGGTAAGTGTGAGCAGGTTCCGGCCAGAGGCTGCCACACCGCATGTGGACGTGAGTATGAGTAACGCAGGACTGTTCCTGGAACACACGCGCACGCACACGCACACGCACACACACACACACAGCATCACAAAGCTGGGGGTACCAGATAGATCGGCAAGGCAAGGCACTGAAAGATCAAGCGAGTCCCTTCATGTATAAAGCTGTTCCTAATGCAGGGTAAGAGTGTGTTTATTGCACTGGAGTGTGCAAGAGACGGAGAACTGGACAGATTGCTTAGAGTCTGCATTCCATCAGCAGAGGACAGAGACAGAAACAGACACGGAGACATAGAAGGAGACAGACAGCAGGGGCAGAGACAGAGACAGGCAGAGACATAGAGAGGGACAGGCAGAGACAGAGACATAGAGAGAGACAGGCAGAGACAGGCAGAGACAGAGAGAGACAGGCAGAGAGAGAGACAGAGACACAGACAGAGAAAGAGACAGATAGCAGGGGAGCTCTGGCCACTGGGGCCCAAAGGCACAAACACTATAAATAAACAAAGTGTCCAATTCACAAACAACCCAGAATAGCAGCAAAACACTCACACACTCACACGCTCACACACACACACAGACCCATAAAACACAAACTCAGCTGACACAGACACGTCTGACAGATCACAAGACGGAGACCGCCACCTGAGGGGTTTAAAGCCTGAGCCTCGGCGGGCCAACAGCGCACATCCCACCACTTCACAAGGCGGGAACACGGGAAGAACACGGGAAGCACACGGGAAAAACACGGGAAGCACACGGGAAGCACACGGTTCTTGAGAAACGACACTCGACATCCCCGAGGAGCGGGCGGGCGGCCGCATTGAGAGCTCCGTGTGAGAGAGGTGCATAAATAGAGGTTTGTTTTGAAGGCCGGGTGTGTGTGACGGACGTGTGGGTTGTGGGAACGCGGCTGATAGCATCTGCTGCAGGAAGGAAGGGTTCGGAAACCTGGCGCATCTCCACGGAGACGTGGCGGCCGTGTGAAAAGGGAAACCGAGGCGCTCGGGACGGAAATGTGGAGATTCAGAGAGGACAAGGTGGGCTGAGAGGGAACAAGGTCCTTCCAGAGCGTCTCGGAAAAGGAGCAGTCACATAACACACACACACGGTTACGTAACACAATCTCAACACAATCTCAAACTGTTTCCACTGATAATTTGTTTGGCTTTAGTATCCATTAATCTCAGTATGTGTGCATGTGTATTTAAAGTGTGAGTATGTGAACTTGTGCCCGTTGTTTGCAAATTCAGGAGTCCTTGTGTGTGTGTGTGTGTGTGTGTGTGTGTTGATAGGGAGCAGGAAAAAGGCATACATTACGAGATAACCTTTGAAGAACCCGCTAGTTGTGTAATCACTACAGTGCTTACTGCAAAGCCAAAAACAATAGGAACTGTAAACACAACATAGCAGCCAATGTTAAAACAGCATGCCTGCAAGTGAGTGAGTGTGTGTGTGCGTGTGTGTGTTTGCGTGAGACTGTGTGTGTGTGTGCGTGTGTGTGTTTGCGTGAGACTGTGTGTGTGTGTGTGTGTGTGTGTGTGTGACGATGACTAATCACGCCAGTTTATTCCACACCAAAAACCACTCGGGCCCTTTATCCAAAGGACACTGATTTCACATCTCACTGCCTCTCTCCAGACAATATTTATTTAGACTTTACCCTAGCCAAGAACACTCGCACACAAAGACACACATAGACAATCACACACACAACACACACACACACACACACACACACACCATGATCAAGGCAATGGCAGAGTATGCACCTCCTCAGTTCATAAACCCAATTCAGATGGAGATTACTTGACTCTACACACTGATCCCTCTTTTATTCTCATCCTCTGTGTGTGTGTGTGTGTGTGTGTGTGTGTGTGTGTGTGTGTGTGTGTGTGCGAGCGGTTCCACAGTTCTACAACCGAAGACAGCGAAGAGAGGAGATCCCACCCATGGTCTCTAGGATCTGGACCACATGTGCCCACACGTGCTCGTAAGCAAACAAACACACAGTGACACACATCGCTTGTCTCTTATTTCTCTCGCTGACTTCATCCCTTCCCTTCATCCCTCCCTTATTTCTCCCAATGATGAACACGAGACACACACACGGACTCCTCACACACACACGGAGACAGACTCCTCACACATATACACACACACACACACACACACACACACTCACAGACACCCACACACACACTCACAGACACCCACACCCACACCCACACACAGACTCCTCACACACTCCCCTGGCCTGACTGCACTAAGGAGCTGCGGCTTCTTCTTGCTCAACAGATCAAACTGATTTCAACAGCAAGCTCTGAGCGTGAGAATACTTTTGGATATACCAAATCATGGGAAACAGAGAAAGTATGTGTGCGAGTGTGTGTGTGAGGAGTCCGTGTGTGAGAGTGTGTGTTTGTGTGTGTGCGGAGTGTGTGTGTGTGCGCTTGTGTGAGAGTGTGTGTGTGTGAGAAGTCTGTGTGTGTGTGTGAGGAGTCTGTGTGTGTGTGTGAGAGAGTGTGTGTGTGAGAGTGTGTGTGTGTGAGAGTGTGTGTGAGAGAGTGTGTGTGTGTGAGACTGTGTGTGTGTGAGGAGTCCGTGTGTGTGTGTGTGTGTGTGTGTGTGTGAGACTGTGTGTGTGTGAGGAGTCCGTGTGTGTGTGTGTGTGTGTGTGTGTGTGTGTGTGTGTGTGTGTGTGACTGTGTGTGTGTGAGACTGTGTGTGTGTGTGTGTGTGTGTGAGGAGTCCGTGTGTGTGAGACTGTGTGTGTGTGTGTGTGAGGAGTCCGTGTGTGTGTGTGTGTGTGTGTGTGACTGTGTGTGTGTGAGACTGTGTGTGTGTGTGTGAGGAGTCCGTGTGTGTGTGTGTGTGTGTGTGTGTGTGTGTGTGTGTGTGAGGAGTCCGTGTGTGTGTGTGTGTGTGACTGTGTGTGTGTGTGTCTGTGTGTGTGTGTGTGTCTGTGTGTGTGTGTGTGTGTGTGTGTGTGTGTGTGTGTTCAACTGGAGCACTTTATTAAGGGAAGGAGTGTGATAAGTAAGAGATAATGAGGTGTCTCGTTATATGGAAATACTGGATGGGACGGAGGCAAAGACCTCCAGGACATGAAACATTTGTTTGTGTTTAAAAAGAAGCCAACCAATCACCACACCGTTAAACAGAAGTATTGACACACACACACACGCACACAGGCACACAGGCACACACACACACACACACACACACACACACACACACACACACACACACACGCACACGCACACGCACACGCACACACACGCACACAGGCACACACAAAAACAGTATTTCTCATCACAGGACTATGATGTGTTTGCATGGGCATGCATTAGACAGCTGGGTCTTATACATTTCTTTAGTATCCCAAAGAACTACTGTGCTGACTTCAAGCGTTGCATGTGTATGCAACATATATTTAATATATGTGTGTGTGTGTGTGTGTGTTGTGTGTGTGTGTGTGTGTGTGTGTGTGTGTCCAAATTAGGCTTTGAGTGATTTGTCCTAAAACAGCAGCTCTGACAAACAGTATTGAGTATTCGAAGACCAAGACATAGTAAGTCATTAGTGTTTAGTGACAGTCACATAATATGCTGATTGTGGGTCATCAGGTAGAGCATGCTTTTGTTGAGTGTGTGTGATCTCCAAGGATGTCACACAGGTTTCACTTTTGTGTGCAGTAAGTGTGGTGTGCGTCTGTGTGTTCTCTTATGTGTGTGTTTCCTCACATGTATATCAAAGGTCTGGTGCTGCCGATTTCATGCAGAGCTTAGGTGATTCTGCAGGTGATTGTGTGTGTGTGTGTGCGGTGTGTGTGTGTGTGTGTGTGTCCGTGTGTTGAGTGAGTGAGTGAGTGAGTGTGTGTGTGGAGAATGTGTTTTCTTACGTGTGTGTCTGAGGCCTGTTCTGCTGCAGGGTGTCGAGTATAGGTGATCCAGTAGGGATGCACAGCTCAGGGAAAGGGTTGGGATGGCCGGCAGGGGAGGCTGGCCTGACCTGGTGCTCTTCTTCCTGAAGTCTCCTGTAGGGGGCGATGAACACACACAGATCTCTGTTACTCTCAAACACAAGAACGTTAAGGGAGACACAAGCAGGGTACGACTTCTGAATAAATCTTGCATTGATAGTCAGAATGTTTTGTCATAAAATGGTTAGTTTAAGCGGATATTTGGGAAAAAAAAGTACATACACTAAAAATGCCACCAGCATGGAGAGTCCATACATGGATAAAGTAGTTAATTTCCTCAATCAATGTAAGTTTGACCAGTTTGACATGTGCTAAATAGCTACTAGACATGGAGCGGTACTGTGTATTCTGCTCATAGCATTCTTAACAGAAAAAAATAATCTGTACTCCCTAAAAGCACAGCTAATAATAGAGTAATAATCGAGACTAATAAAGTCTCATTTTAGTAAAGTCTCATTTTTAGGCATTATAAGTCTGAGGTAACTAAGCGGTCATGACCCAGTTGAAAACATCCTCATACTCAAGTTCACACCAGACTGTATGAATGCAGAATGTGACAAAGTGTCACAAGTGTCAATGTGTGCTATAACATGCATCGCTGAGATGGCGGAACTTGTTGTGATGGTGACCTGGAGTTGATCCCCACTTGGTGGAATAACATCACAGCGGCTACGGGAGAACACCTCCACCCACCCAGCCCCCCACACACCCCACCCCCACTCTCTCCTCCCCCACTCACCCTCTCCTCCCCCAAACATGCGGCGTGCTCAAACACTCCTATTGATGTACAGACAAGACAGCCATGTCAAAATATCTCCACAGCCAAGCGCACCCCAGAGGATTAGAGAGACTCACTGACAACCAGCTCGGCTGAAACCCAGACGTGACGGGGAAGGCATGTGTGCGAGTGTATGCGCATTTCTGCTAATGATGCTGCATGAATGGAAATCTATTCTAGTTTAAAGAGAATATTAAAAGACTGCAGCTCAGTTGGGGGCTACGGTTGTGGGTTCATGACCGTGTGGGAGTGACATCTGTGTGTGCGTGTGTGAGTGTGTGTGTGCATGTTTGTGCGTGTCACAGCTGGGGTTAGATGTATGGGTTCATGACCGTTTTTGAGTAATGCTGTTCGACTGACTGCAGGCAGCTCTGCCACAGCACCACATCTGCCGCTGCCTTTCATTAGCTCTGTCTGCTCCCCCCCTTTACACACACACACACACACACACACACACACACACACACACACACACTCACATACACACACTCCCCTCTGGTGTGCGTAATGATCGGAGATGAGAGGTTCTCCGACACACAAACCAGACAGTCAACCCAAATCTCACTGAAAATGTGAGGAAGAGAGTGATCACAAGAGGAAGACAGATAAAGAGCAACAGAGAGGGGTTGGTTGGGAAAAGCCAAAGCGAAACAGAACGAAACAAACATGTTAAGGCCTGAGGGAGAAAGAGCAGAGAAGAGCAGAGAATAGTGTAAGGAGTGCCAGTGATGGGGGGGGGGGGGTAAAAAGTTGTTTTATACAGCATATCTGAGAGAGTCTGGGGTGAGCTGAGCACGTCGCCATGGAGACGAAACCTCTGCGTGAACCTGTGAGAGAGTCAGCGCTGAGTTCAACACCCTCATCACCGCAGAGATGAAACGATAAGAGGAGAGGAGAGGAGAAGAGGAGGTAATTATGACAAACTTTCACTGACTCCATCACTCCTCATCAGCAGTAGGGATGAGTGGACCTCCTGACACCCAATGTGTGAGCGGAGGAACCTCTGACCTACATGTGTGGGAGAATGTGTGTGTGTGTGTTTGTGTGTGTGTGTGTGTGTGTGTGTGTGTGTGTGTGTGGTGTGTGTGTGTGTGGTGTGTGTGTGTGTGTGTGTGTGTGTGTGTGTGTGTGTGGTGTGTGTGTGTGTGTGTGTGGTGTGTGTGTGGGAGTGTGTGCAAATGTGTGTGCCGTGTGTGTGTGTGTGTGTGTGTGTGTGGGAGTGTGTGCAAATTTGTGTGCCGTGTGTGTGTGTGTGTGTGTGTGTGTGTGTGTGTGTGTGTGTGTGTGTGTGTGTGTGTGTGTGTGTGTGTGTGCGCGCACCAAAGAAAATGAATGAACTGAGTTTTGAGAATATCGGCTTGTCTGCATGTGCTCGTTAGGGTGCATGTCAGTGTTTGCAGGTGTGGCGAGTAAAACGTGTTTGGTCCTTTCTAACATGCATATGTACTATGTGCGTTCATATCCGTTTCTTCCCATAACTACCTCTGCCAGCATAAGAATGTGCAAATATGGGTAGAAAAGTTGATGTACAATATGTTTCTGCACACGTGCCAACTTTGTATGTTTTTAATAAACCTCATAGGCACACTGTGTGCAATCATATGGATACGTTTGTGTCTGTGTGCAAATACGTATAAATGTGAGCATTTGTGTTTACCTGACTGCTTACACATGGATGGGCTGGGAGCAGCGGAGTCTCTCTCCTGGCAATTGTGTGTGTGTGTGTGTGTGTGTGTGTGTGTGTGTGTGTGTGTGTGTGTGTGTGTGTGTGTGTGTGTGTGTGTGTGTGTGTGTGTGTGTGTGTGTGTGTGTGTGCGTGCGTGCGTGTGCGTGCGTGTGCGTGCGTGTTTACCTGACGGCGTGCACATGGATGGGCTGGGAGCGGCGGAGTCTCTGTCCTGGCGAGCGGGGTGTGTGGCGCTGGGGAGGCGGGGCCTGTCCACGATTAACACAGGGACCCTGCAGGTGAGCGTGGCCATTGTGCAGGAGAGGGGAGGAGTCTGTGTGGGAGTACAGACTCTCAAAAGAGGAGTTCATATCATTCACCAGGGCCTCGAGGTCCACATCATCATCTGGAGAGAGAGAGGGAGAGAGAGAAGGAGGGAGGGAAGGAGAGAGAGAGTCTTTTTACTTCATGTTCCATCATTTTTTCCAGTGCCAGAAGTAACAATAAAAACACTCATCAGGGCTCCTAGTGATTGTGTATGTACATGGGGGTGAAGTCTACTCTGCTACTCTGCTAAAGATAATCCGTTTCTAAAAGGTCTGCGAGGATGCAACCTCAGGGGTGTCTGCACATAGCTAGTTATTATTGTATTAGAAAACTTAATTTTTTAACTATATAGTGCTGTCAGTTTAACGCGTTATTAACGGCGTTAACGCAAACCCATTTTAACGATTTTTTTTTCAAATGCTGTTGCAACAACTAGTAACCTTAGAAAAACTACAGCACCACGCCGGATCTAGCTAGACCTGAAGCAAAACAATAGGCACGCCGTTTGGGCTTGGAAGCCGGCCAATAATAGTAGGCTAACGTTACGGTTTGAGTGAATGTGAGCGCGATACGGCGAAATGGATGATAAAAAAAGCTTCTGAATGGAGAGTTTACTTTTAAAAGTTGTGTTTCACTGAAAATGTCAACAGGCTTGTCTTTTTGAGTAGCTGGCTGAAAGCAAAGAAGTAGTAGGCTTACCTTTTATTGGTTACCTAACTGTTACGGTTCATTGTTTCTGAAAATAGAGGCCTGACAGCTATGTTCCCAGCAAACTTGAATTTTTTTTTATATTAAGCCATGGTTTAACTGCACTATAGGCTAAATCCTTGTTTACCTGAAATGTGCACTTTATAATTTTATTTTGTACCGCCCTGTTTGGCAATGTTGTTTTTCAATAAAATAAAACATTTGCATAAAGCAAGCCAATCCACTTTTCCATGTTAATAAGAGCATTAAAACGATGGGAAAAAAATAAATGAAGGGACATTTAGGATAGATAAAAATTAAATATTTTAATCGTTTGACAGCACTAATATATATATATATATATATATATATATATATAGACACACACACACACACACACAACAGCACAACAGCTACATTGGCAGACGCAATAGCTTCGTTAGCCGGCGCAACAGCCTTATCAGCGGACAACAGCTTCATCAGTGGACACAACAGCTTCAATTCAACAAGTTCAACTCACTGAACCTCTCTACAATCTCTGCTTCTTAGTGTTCTATCCATCAGTGTGAATAATCACTAAACATTTGATATATGGATAGGGGAGGCATGCGAAGCATGTGCATGTTGTGTATTCTTCAGGCCAGTCTCATTTAAGCTCTTTTAGGGTGATGCAATCACATGCTGTCAGAGTTCTATCTCTGTTTCTCACTCTCTCTCTGATGCACAGACACACGCAGAGACACTGACATAGAAAAAAAAAATACTCTATGGTTTCGCAACACCAGCTATTAGTGTGTTTGTTGTTATTGTTGCCGTTTGATCCTGTGGGAATGTGTGTGAGAGGTCTTGGCTGACTCTCAGGCTTGAAACCTCTGGGCAGAGAGAGACGGAAAGGAAAAAAAAAAGAGGGAGATTGAGAGAGTGAGAATGCAAAGAGAGAGAGAGATGAAAGAAAAACAGACGCAGACAGTGAATGAGAGACAGACAGACAACATGTGTCAGAGAGAGAGAGAGAGAGACTCCAAATGCCCTGCAGCTTCTTTCTCCTGCCATTACACTGTAATTGCAAACTCTGCCACTAGAGGGCCGCAGACTGGCCTCCCGCTGGCCGGCTAAACCCGTTCACTGGCTCAGGTACCCGTGCTCGTCCTCAGGGCAGGAACAATGTCGTGAGATCCATTCATGCGTGACACAGCGCTGCTGAGGTCGAGGACAGGTAACGGGAGTGATGCAAGCCCTGGTAGCCTTAAGATGGGAATTACTGATAAAGTATGGAGGAGGATTTAACACGAGAGAGGGAAACAGAGCTGGGTCAGACTGAGGGTGAAGGTGAAGCTCAGGGTTGTCTTGGGGTGGCGCTGCTGTTTTTGCCTCGTGGCTGTGATGGATGCACAGGATCACACATTATGATGTGGACACTGTGTGTGTGTGTGTGTGTGTGTGTGTGTGTGTGTGTGTGGAACCCTGTGGAATTTGCTAAATGGAATGCATGTTGTCTGCATGTGTGGGACCATGCAGTGTGTGTGTGTGTGTGTGTGTGTGTGTGTGTGTGTGTGAGTGTGTGAGAGAGAGCGCACCCATACAATCCCTCTGAAGTTTCATGGCAATACTTTCCCTGCCATACACCACATTCCTTACATTCCGCAGCTCTAAGACTTGCATGTGTGTGTGTGTGTGTGTATGTGTGGGGGTTACTCTTTCACCTCACCCCTAACATGGCACTTTGCATGTTAGAAAAGCAATTCTGGACATTACACAAAAACATCTAATTTCATTCAAATCTGCACACTTTAAACTCACCCTCTCTCTTATACATACACACACACACAACTGGTAAATGGCTGAATTCACGTTTTGGACACAAACAGTGTACATACACATATTCTCACCAGCTCTCTTCTCCCTCTGACCCCCCCCCCCCCCCACCCCCCCACACACACACACACACACACACACACACACACACACACACACACACACACACACACACACACACACACACACACACACACACACACACACACACACACACACACCACACACACACACACACACACACACACACCAAAGGAAAGATCAAACTCATCACACATGCACACCACATCGGCTTATGAAACTATAAAGGGCAATCATGGGGCTACCGCCTCCATACCCTCATATCCCCTTCCCTCATAGTAACCACAGTGACAGGCTGCAATTGTGTGTGTGTGTGTGTGTGTGTGTGTGTGTGTGTGTGTGTGTGTGTGTGTGTGTGTGTGTGTGTGTGTGTGTGTATGCGGGGGGGGGGGGGGGGGGGGGGTCCTACACTGGACTATATGTCTCCAAGGGACTGCGGCTGAAACATGGTGCCAATTCACCTTCACTGCACTTACAATGTTGATCAGTGGTTGGAAATGTAATAATCCTTTAGTAATGATGAAGATGTTGATGAAGTTGAAAATATCAGTAGTGACAAGAGTAAGCCTCACATGAATGTCTGCTGAACAGGCTGGTACCAGGGAATTTACAGAGTAAGTGAAATACCCAAAATGGGGGTTAGTGTGACAGAAATTTTAATCTAACACTGCTGTAGATCTGCTGTCAATCTACATCACTCAGTGTTGGATTGGGATTAAAAAAGACTTGATTTGGATTGAGAGTGGCAGAGTGAGTTTGGCTGGGGAAAACAGAGTTTGTTTAGATTCAGAGTAAAAGGGCTTGTTAAAATTTAAAGAGAGAGTTAAAGAGTTTGTTTAGATTCAGAGTAAAAGAGTTTAAGTAAGAAAAAAAGAGCGACTTTAATTGATAGAAACAGTGGAAACTGAGATTTTGGGTTAAGACTGAGCGATTGAGTTTGGCATGAGAAAAACAGAATGCATTTGGCTTGAGAGTAACTGAATGTGCTTGGCTTAATGATAACAAAATGAGTTTGGAACCTGGCTAATGCCTTTGGATCGGTGCCACACAGTCTGTTATGAAAGGCATTCAGTTACTTTCAGGTCCCTGAAAAGATTTTGAGTATATTCAGTTGAGCTTGAACACAATTAACTACACCACTTCATGGCAGCATTTGCAGATTGGCATCATGGCTGGATGCACCATTTCATCATTGTCATTCACTATGGCAACGGAGGTCATTAAGGGCATCAGTTGTTGGTGGTGAGAGCTGCAGGACGGAACCTGGTTACCGGGTTTATGACATGTTTATGTCATGTTCCACGTTGAGTGACCCGAGGTCAGGTTGAAGAGCTTAGAGAATTAATTGTTAGGGTTATCAATAGCATGATAAGACATCTTGCTGGAAATTGAAATTGGGCACTGTATGGAAAATTCATTTTAGAGTTACCAATGACCAGCTCGGTGGAGTTCAAATGTGTTCAAACACCAGCCTGGAGATCACTGTCAAAGTCTAAGGATCCAGCGAACGTCACGAACACTGCTCCAGCAGTCAAGAACACTGCAGTCAGGAACACTGCAGTCAATAACTGCTTCGCTGGTCAAGTACACTGCAGTCTAGAACACTGCTCTAACGGTCAAGAACACTGCTCTAACGGTCAGAACACTGCAGTTTTTCAAGAACACTGCAGTCAAGAACACTGCAGTCTAGAACACTGCAGTCTAGAACACTGCAGTCAAGAACACTGCAGTCTAGAACACTGCAGTCTAGAACACTGCTCCAACGGTGTAAACAGAAAAGAAGTAGAATCCATGAGAAGTGGTTCAACATGCACAAGGCGCATTACAAGAGGTGATTGATACGTTTGTGGCCTCAGGTAGAAGGAGATGAGTTATACAGCTGTCGTTCCATGCATGTGCAGACTCTGAGATAATGCAGAGTTTGAAGTTACGGTTCAACATGCACAAGGCACCTTACAACATAGGGATATCAATGGGCAGGAACAGAGTGGAAGAGCAGGGTTAGGGTTAGGTGACAGTTGGAAAGCATGGGGGTAAGACTACATTGGTAGAGAGGAGGCAGATGATAACCAGCTTTGTTTGCAAGTTCCACAGTGTATTGTTGTGACTGCTGTGAGACCACACATGGTGTTATATTCTGTGTGTGAGCGCATGGTTTACTTTATTGAGTTAACTCAGGGGTTTTCAACCAGGGGTCCGCGGCCAAGTCGCATTGCCTGAGATATACCGATGTAGAGCCATATTCAGTGAAGAAATTACACTGACAAGTGCTACAGGCGGAAAATGTGCGTGGGGGGAGGGGGCGTGGCGGCGACGGTTAGTGATCTACCCTGATAATTTCACATACAGTATCTAAGTGTTATAGGCAGAATATCTGTGCAGGCGGAGGGGGCGTGGCGGTGGCGGTTACAAACACGCGCGCGCAGGCACATCAGTGGGCCGCGAATTACTTTCTAGTCAGAATGGTGGTCCCTGGGACAAAACCAGTTGAAAACCCCTGAGTTAACTAATCCCTTCTGGTTGAGAAAGCCTTTGAAAGGAAGAAGCTTAAGTACGCGGAACTTGTAGCAAAAGCGAGGGAACGAGGTTAGCAAGGACACACAAGACCAGTGGAGATAGGTGTTAGAGGGTTTGTAGCTAACTCAACCGCAACTCCTCTATTGGATTCGAGTTATGAGGCGCTCTCAGACCGCTGTGGACATGGGTCCCTCGGAGGTCTGCGGCATCGTCGGTGAAAAAGAGTCAGTGTGTGTGTGTGTGTGTGTGTGTGTGTGTGGGTACATTTAACCCTCTGAGGTCTGCGGCATCGTCGGTGACGGTGACGGTGAGTAAAAGAGATCAGTTTAGTCTGGAATCTCGAATCCAGTCTTCGCACCACATCATCACACCAATGCAATAATAGCATTGCCACATTATCACAGCAACATGATAATAGCATTTCCATAAATCTTATAATTTGATCTAATGCATATTTAGATTTGGACTACAGCATTCTAGCAACTTTTATTCTCTCTTCTTCTCCTACAATTCACACTTACTTTGCAAAATGATTGTGTTGTGTAGCGGGCAGAGAGGGCCTCAATGACATTCCAGACTGATGGGCCATTACGTTTGCCAGTGGGAAGTTGGGACTTACCTGTAACTAACACCTATCTCATCCATATGCATGATACAGGCCACTGACTTTCAAAAGAAACAACGTCACTCCAAACTTAGTTTGGTTACTTTAGTACTTTAGTAACCAAACTACATGAAACTGATGAATGCTTTAGATACCTCTTTACATGTAACACTTGTGTCTACAATAGGGATGTCACGAGAACCGATACTTACGGTACTAAAATAACAAAACACCGACGATGCCCATTTTTTGGAAGTACCGTAAGCACGGTGAGCGCCGATACCAGCTGTTTTTCACATGCAGATGTCATTTACTATTGTAAACGATGAAACTAGTGGAGGCAGCCAGGTGCGCAGTGTTGCCAGACTGGAAATGTCGTATCTTATCAAAGGCTCAGTTTGGAGGATAATTATCATATCTGGCAACACTGGGAAGGCGGTTGACCAATGACAGTCCTCTCTACAGTCAGAGCTCGCGCAAAAAGGTGGAATGTAAGCGAGATACCCTTTCCAAAACTACGTAATAACTAGTTTGTGAAAGACCCAGAGAAACACAAATATCCGACGAGGCCGGACGCTTTAGGAATCCCTGCCGGACGCATTTTTTAGGTCTCGAAAAGAGGACGTCTGGTCACCCTACCAAACAATGCTACTGTGTTCTTCAGACCAAAGGAGGTAATACTTCCAATTTAGCAAAGCACCTGAAAGACCGTCATCCGGATTTGTTTAAAGAATTCAAGGAGAGTTTTGATTCATATTAACAACATCCAAAGAATGCACCTTTTCTGTTTTTTTAATCTGTCATACTGAAATACACGTTACATGATGTTTAAGATGGTGGGCACTTTGCGAGTGACAGCTGGAATTTGGGGCCACGACCACACTGAACATTGATTTATTTTGTATTTAATACGTCCTTTAAGAAGCTTTAGTCTTTAGGGTTGTGAAATGCTGTGAAAAATTATGCAATTTTCCCAAACTCATGTTCATCTTGTTAGCTGAATGGCTGCACTGTTATATCCACTGTTTTGTTTTTGCACAGTACCTTTTGAAAAGATGCCTGGAAGTCTGGAATGTGTCTGGGGACACTAGTTGTTGCACTATGACCATAAATTGCACTTTATTATGTGGTGATATGCTCTATTGCACATGTTTTGTATGTCTTATGACATTTTACTATCAAATATTTTAGTAAAGAAGTTCATGTTTCAAGTTCAAGTACATGGAAAATCCTTTTTATTTTTTTCACCGTGGTATCGAAAATTGGCATCGAGAATCGTGTTATTTTACTGGTATTGGTACCGACTACTGAATTTTTGGTATCGTGACACCCCTAGTGTACAATGTTCAGAGTTCAAAATGCTTACTCCACAAACAGCAAGTTTTTTTATTACAATACCTCAGCACCTCTGAAAATAGTTATATGTTTAAAAAATGTTTAGCAAAAAGTTATAATAATGACATTCTTACATATTATTGTTGCAGAGTTTGTGCTTAATACTAGCATATGTAGCCCTATGGGATCAATATTTTTTGAAGGGGTAAAATTATAAGAATGCCAAGCTATGCCAAACTACCTCAAAGGCCTCAGTCAAACGTCAAAGGGTTCACCTGTTTTATGTGAATTTGTTGTTGCCGCAAGATGTTTGGGTGCTAATCCGGGTTCATAATTCCGGGGGGCTCTCCCAGTCCCAGCCTCTTCCCTTACCCTAACCTGGGCTCATATCCAAGCCCTCCCCTTGCCCTGAGCCAGGCTCGTACTACTGAGGGGGTTAAACTCCTTACCCTGGATAGCCTGTGTGGCATGCTATAGTATAATGAGATTGATGTTGAGATAAATAGGCAGTGAGGCATGCATGTGAAATCTTTTCAAGGTGTACCTTGGGGGGGTACCTTGAGGTGTATCTGTTGTTGTATGGACACGTGTCCTAAACCACTGTGAGCATGGGCCGGGGGGGGGACTCAACGTCTTTGTTGTTGTTGTTGTTGTTGACTATTATTAAGTATCCGTATGATGGTTGTAATGCACTCTGTTGTGTAAGAATACTTAGGCTAGGTTGCTGGGTATGAGTACCTGCATGTTACAGTGAGAGGTTTGGCTGCTGTGTTTAAAGTCCCCGACCAATAGCACAAGGAATTTAACATCTTTTCCCGTGTATAAACTGAAATGGCTTGAGAGAAACTGTGAGTTTGACTTGACGGCTTGAGCAGCATGGTAAGCCATAAGAGACAGTGAGTGAGAGATGGGAGTGTGAGACAGAAAAAGAGTGTGTGTAGGGAGTGAGAACAAGTCCTTTTAATCAGAGAGATGCAAGTCCAAAACAAAAAGATGGTTGCTCCAGGCAAAGGGACAAAAACGGCCATGAAGAAAAGAGCCAGAGAAGCAGAGAAAAGCAGCCAGAGAAGCAGAGAAAAGCAGCCAGGGAAGCAGAGAAAAGCAGCCAGAGCTGGACAGAGAAGCATGTGGCCTGTAGCTTTTATTCCTGAAGAGGGCATGTAGGGAGCGTTTACATTCCTGGAGTTCCTTCTGGAATATTCTGTCCAGTGTGAGAGCGGATGCCTTCTCTTCAGCAATCTGGCCTCCAGCAGCCAACCACACAATCCAGCCTGAACCTCAGCAAAGAAAAAAAAAGAGAAAGAAAAAAAAAGAAAAGAAAAAAACCCTGCACACAGTCCATCCACAAACTACCAATACACACAAAATAAAGAATCTGTGTCGCAGCAGTAAACTGTGCAACACATCCCTATTCAAGCCGTCAGAGAATCTCTTTTCCTTATCTAACGATGGGTTTGGGTTGTTTGCAGACTACAGCTGCATCATCCGTTTACACACAGCAGAAATGAAAACATTTGTGTATGCCTGACATATACTGTGAAAAAAGAATGCAACTGCCTCGCCACAACTGCTCATTTATCGCCCTGTCAGCCCCTACAACCTCATCACCGCCCGGAGTGCATTTCAGATCTATTTTTTATGAGCTTACTTCTTACAAAACAAATAATTCATGTGTTGATTTATGAGTTATGTACCACAGCCCAGACAGAGTAACTGGTGGTTAAAGAAGAAGAAAAACCATGGTGGTACACGTCAATCAGCTGCTGTGTTTTGAGCAATACCTACCAGACACTGATCCAGCCATCATGAACCGTGCTTATCCAAAAGACAGTTCAGACAGGCATGGCAGCTGTGTTTGCATGACTATATGTCTCTGTGTGTGTGTGTGTGTGTATTTGTCTTTGTGTCCTGTCAAATGGGTGCAGGTATATTAGAGTGTTGAGCTGTCCGACACACATTCAGAGATTAATGATCTTATACTGGCTGCCTCAGGACACACACACACACACACACACTCTCACTCTCTCTCTTTCTCTTTCTCTCTTGTTCTCCCCCACACGTGCACAATCATTCTCTCCATCTCTCTCTCTCTCTCTCTCTCTCTCTCACACACACACACATAAACACACACAAGCACACACACACCCTACAGCAGGGGCGCTCCCACCTGTGCGCAAAATATGCACACTGCCCCACGTACCCCAGCAATGCAGGTCTGCCCCATCGTACCCCAGCAGTGTAGGTCTGCAGTTTTGTTTAGACTGGTGGCATATTGAAGGCAGTAGCGGACTTAAAGCTAGAATTGGCAGAAAATAGCAACGTGATAGTAAATTGAAATGATGTTAAAATGCTTAAAATACAAAAAAAAAAAAGAAAACAATGTAGCTTAATTGAACTTTATAATGCAAAGTGGAGCCTAAACATCACTGAGTTAGCATGGTGATGCCCAGTCTGGAGGTTGGTAGATGTCGGCTGGAACTTGAGCTGGCGCAACACAATGATGCAGTAGGGATCTAATGCTGATCTATGCACCATCCTAAGAGTTTTCCCTGAAACACACTATAGACTTTGAAATTGATTCAGAGAGAGTTTTGAGGCAGTTTGATGCAACAGCGACCAGGAGATGATCTTTCGTTGTAAGGCAGGCTGAGTTTCATTCTTTTTAAAGACAGCGTCTAAAACCGAGGGTTGGGTTATGCTTGGGTGCACATAATGAGCTTGCGATCTTTTTAGTAAGCTATTAATGCTGAACGTCTTTTATTCTTTCTATCAAAATTTGTTAAAAATCTGTGGATGCTAGCCGTCCGTCAGTGCTAGCAGCTTCACTAGCTGGCATCTGAGTGACATAAAAATAGAAAAGAAAAAAGAAAATGTACAACTGATCTTAACTCAAAACTACAGCTAAACGAATGCCAAATCATGCTTTGTCTGGAGCATGAAGTAGTATAATAAGATAATGTTACAAATCAACCGATTTTTTTCCACACGTGGCTTGTTTCACAGTGCAGTCTTGACATACTGTTCCATGCTCCAGTCACTTTCATTCACTAGTTAATAGATGCTTTCTCTAAGTTTACTAAAAATGAGCTGCTGCTACTTAGAGGTTGTGCATTCTTTACTTTTTTTGTGATCGACTTTTTATTGACAAACGTTTATGCCATTAAGACATGTAAGACAAGAGTGTTCCAAAACTCAAATTGCATTTAACAGCTGGTGTACAAGAACTGAACATTGCACCACCCCTCTACCACCCACCTCTGACACAACTTTCTTTCAGTGTGTGTACCGTGAAGGAGAATCTTGTGGGCGCCCCTGCCCCGCAGCATGTTTCACACTACCTGTCCTGACAAACACTCGCACCCCACTTGATGACACCTAATCAGGTAGATCAGCACGGACCCTACAGGCAGCCACACTTACTGAAGCTCATTGGGTTGGAAAATACCTCCCCATACTCAGGCAAACAACCACAACGGTCTTATCAAATGTTACAATCCTGCCAACAAAATCAGCAACAAGGCCAAAAGCAACCGTGCCACAATACCGAGCAATCAGGAATAGCTTAACACGACCAGCAGGCATCCTCACTGCAGCAGTCAATCAGTAATATCATACAAAAGCAATTACTTTTGCGAGTTCAACCGACAGAAATCTTCAATACAGCATCTGTATCTGAGAGTAAGCCACCCACGTCAATGTGTGAGTGTGTCTCTTAATAATCAGGATCAGTCACCAGCCTAAGTGTGTGTGTGTGTGTGTGTGTGTGTGTGTGTGTGTGTGTGTGTGTGTGTGTGTGTGTGTGTGTGTGTGTGTGTGTGTGCTTTGGCGTCTAAGAGAGGCAGTGAATGCCAGTGTGTTGGTCTGTTAGTGCTGCTGGGCCATGTGCTGGATGATGCATATGGAGTTCCACTGTCGGAACAAACCCAATTCCGAGATTTACAGCATTCCAGACGGTGTTCCGCTTGGAACTCCAACTCTGGGCTTTCTTGGAAATCGTGCTGCGTTGGAGGAAGAGGAAAGCGCTGAGGCAGACGTGTGTTTGTGTGTGTGTCTGTGTGTATGTGTGTGTGTGACCTCAGCATCTGGAGCGCAGACACACAGTCAGCCCGAGCCGCCATTCACCCATAAAAAAACAGAGGATTCTGGGAAAGCGGTGCTCGGTATGTATAGCAGAGTATATGTGACTCAGGGGAGGAGCAGCAGCCTTTGCACTCTGGGATCTGTTTGAATCCTATAACATACACCAACAGCATTTACATACACATACACACACACACACACACACACCCCAACAACAACAACAACAACAATCTCAACCTAGGAGACAAACAACAAACACATACCCACTTATATACATTCACAACAACAATCTCACTAAAACATGTTAACAGATTCACTTTCATTCCCACAATCCCCTTCAGCACACGTAGACACAAAAATACACACACAGGCACATACATTAATTTCAATCATCACAATCTCAAGAGGAAAACACACATAATCCCGTTCACCCCCCACACCACTGTATCTCAACACACACACACACACACACACGCACACACACACGCTCACACACACGCACACCCACACAGGCACACACACAGGGTAGTAAGAGAGAAAATGTTTTAAATGTTTGCATGAAAGTCCCTAAGACACAGCGCACCCTAAACGAACGATGCCAAAAGCAAAATAAAGCAGCTGTCAGAGGCCCTAAACTCCCTCGGTTTGCCTTGGTGTTGTCTTTCATCTCACACTGTCTGTGTGTCTGATCACAGACTCAAGAGCGCACGCCAGTCTGCAGCAGACAGCCCAGAGACGGAGGTCAGACTAGCATCAGCCAACAAGAGGCCAACGGGAGAGGGCCTGAGGAGTGTGAGTGTGTGTGTGTGTGTGTGTGTGTGTGTGTGTGCGTGTGTGTGCGTGCGTGCCATCAGCCATCTTTACTCTTCACACGAAATCAGCCAAGCCTTCTAAGAGCTGCCTGGAACGGCTGCCTTGGGCCAGCTTTGGGAGGGGCTGCGCTATGGATACTAAGAACAGAAAGGTGAGGTGGGTCGGCTTATTCAGGCCCCACTGCTATCCGTGTCCCTGTGAGGAGCGGCAGGTCTTGAGCGCTGTGGTTGGTATGAGGAGATGGGGGGGGGGGATTGGGGGTTTGTGGGGAATCAGGTTAGGCTTAAGGGTAGCCTAGGGTACCTACCCTGATGGCTGGGGGAGTTCCGATTGGAAGACGGCTGGAAACCAGTGCCAATGAGGTTGGAAGGTTGGTGAGAGCCTGAGCGGTCCACCTTATCCTGCAGAGAGAGAGAGAAAGAACAGACAAAACACAGTTAATAAAACCAGTTTAGATCTCACACACGCGCACAAACACCCAGACTCATACCCTTTAAACCAGGGGTCTTCAACCTTTTTCAGCCCAAGGACCCCTTGGCTGAGAGAGACACTGAGCAGGGACCCCCACCCCCGCCGCCCCAAATTTAGGCCTGATATTCATATATTTTATCTGGAACTAAGTGTCAGTCACACACACACACACAAACACACTCCCCTACACATGTTTGAACATAACTTTTTTTCTCCCTTACAGTTAGCCATTACTCTGTATTCAATGAGGGGGGGACAAAGAATTGAGTAGCTTGAGAAGCTTAAGTATGGATGAAATATCTCATACCTAGTGAGAGGCCTGACGTTTGACAATTCATCACTCATGTCTTTGGCAACAAGATTCTCCCTATGAAGCATTCAGTGCGTCACACATGGCTCTTGCACCGTCTGTGCACATCGCGACACATTTTGGCCAGGGTATATCATGTTCACGGAAAAAATTGTCGATCACTTTGAAATCTCTGAACTTTTTGTACGTCCATGCAGCTGCTTACAGAATATAAATTCCTCCTGCATCTCATTTTGGTAGACAACCACACAAACGCTAAAACAGAGGGTCGTTTGACATGTCTGTGGATTCATCTAATTGTAGTGCAAAATAAGTTTCGCGACTAGTTGTGCCCTCACATCAGCTGCCAATTCATCAATTGAAAGGGGAAAAAAGCAAAGGGATGCTTTTCAGTTTTTTTACGTACTCCTCCTTCCCAAACATGTTTTTCACATATTACTAGCTGCTGGCAATATTAAACTTTCCGCAATTATGTATGGCGTTTTGGTCTGAGCGACACGTAATGCAACTTGATAAGAGGGTTTTAAAGCTAGCTCGCCAACTGTGGCTGATTGTCTGCTGGCCCTCAAAAGATTTTAAACGGGAAATATTAAATGTTTGTTTCTTTCAAGTGAGCATGGGTTGTCTCTAAGTTAAGTGTCGTTGCAGCTTTGATGGCTTCATATTTGTTTGATAGCACGGAGAGCAAACCACGCACACTGGTATTTGTCACCATCGGTCTCTTTGTAGGTGAAGCCAAACTTCAGATAATTATTTGAATATTTACGTGTTTTCTACAGTTTGCGTTTTGGGTATTAAGGCATGTTGGCATCCTCTGAAGGTAGATCATCTGAACCGCCATCAGTGCTGTATGACGTGGAGCTTTTGTTCCGAGAAATTACAAAACTTTTAAATTGTATGGTTATGGCAGGTAACGTGTTTGGCACCAGATAGTAATGCAGATAGCCTAATATGCTAAATGTAGCTAAAAGTGCATATGTTGCCATGGTAATCAAATGATCGCGTGAAGATTCATGGGTAGCCTATGTATTATTTTATAAACGAATAGAAAGCAATTGTTACGATCTGTTTATGTTTATGTAGCCTATTGGACGTTTTTAATTTTTGGAAGAGGGAAAAATGCTTCAGATGAAATAATTTGGCGGACCCCCTGGGGGTCGCGGACCCCCGGTTGAAGACCCCTGCTTTAAACTCCTCCAAATAGCCTTTTATATACACACCATTTATCCAACAGGCGAGGAGGACATGTGACAGAGCGAGCGTCACACACACACACACACACACAGAAATGTGTGTGTGTGTGTGTGTGTGCACATATACAAAACACAGCACACAAAGACACAGGCTCACAAACAGACAGATACACAAAGACAACACCAAACACACAAACAGCACTGGAAGCTGATGTGCAGAGAAACACTGCTTTGCAAAAAGCCACGTTGGACCGTATTTCAAGCGGTTTGCAGATCAGCGTAGTTATGTACTTGACAAAAAACATATTTAGGTGAACAGAAATAAAATAAAAAAAACAATAAAAATGATGTGTGCTTTTCACACAGCATTTCATGTGGCCTTTCTTAGAATGCATAACTGAAGTGGTTTGGTGCCTGCTGTGTCCTGTGGTGAATTCCTCCGAACTGCATGTAGAATTCGCCATAACTCTTCTTTTGCCTCTGGCTCCTGTTTGTTCTCTTGCTCGTCCAAGCGATCCCACACAGCTCCAATTATGTTGAGGTCGTTGCTCTGAGGTGGCGGGTCTAATGCTGTAAGTGTTCCATCTGGAGACTACCACTCCAAGTAGGACTTATTGTCTAAAAGAGTGTGTTCGCAGTATGTTCGCAGTGTGTTCGCAGTGTGTGTGTGTGTGTGTGTTGTGTGTGTGTGTGTGTGTGTGGCATCATCAGCATTGGGCTGAAACCCCCAGTCTTTACCGATCAGCGATTCTCCGCGAGACACACCATGCTTCATCACAAGGGCTTGACGTGATCTTGGCACTCAGTGCTCTGTACGTTTGAACCAGTCAGTCAGCTGAAACGTGCCCCGAATCACCCCTGAGTCACCACAGTTTCTCACAGGAGGATACACCCAGGAGTCTCTCGCCCTCCTCTTTCTCTGGCGTACGAATGTCTTCACAAGCCAAAAGAATTCCGATTTGGATTCTCTCCCTCCATCGGTTCCGTGTTCTAGCTTAAGGAGGGTTCACCTACTGCAATCTTTTCCACTTGTTGCCTTTCCGCAAGATTGGTTTTCTTCACTGCAACACACCCCACAAGAGCAATTCGTACAAGACTTCTTGCTGTGGTCGTTGCGTGCCAGATGACTCGGTCAGATGCTGAGCAAGCACTGCACTGGATTTCCCTCTGTCCCTTAAGGAAGTGACCTTTCAGTAAAGCTCATCAGGGGCTTTCAGCTTTTTGGGTTTTCCACTACATTTTTCTAACTTCAGCTCGCAGAGTTTCTTCAAATTTCTTTATAACGGCTTAACACCATATCCTGAGACTCCAGTTGACTTCAGTCGACTACAGACTCTTTGATACCAAACCTGAACAAACTTCAAAGTATGCTTTACAACATAACAGAGCTCTTGGTGATGGCTCAGACATTACCTAAAATTATCATTTGAAATAAAGACACTGACACATCGAACACTGAACCATGAAATGTCCTTTTTGATACCATAGATTATGACGACACGTTTCTTTCTTTACAGGCATTAAACTTAATCTACATTTGCCCACCTACCACCACCACCACCACTCGTCACACACCTTTAACACCAAATTGAGATTATGTGCTTGTGTTTGTGGTGTTTTTGTGTGTGTGTGTGTTTGTGGTGTTTTTGTGTGTGTGTGTCAGTGTGTACAGAAACAAGCGCTGCCCTCTGACCTCCTCCCCACTGACCTCAGCGCAGTTTAACGCATAGATTAGTGGCGGGGTGCTGCTGACACACACACACACACACACACACACACACACACACACACACACACCACACACACACACACACACACACACACCACACACACTGAGGCCACTGCTGACACACACACACACACACACACACACTGAGGCCAACACACTGAGGCCACTGCTGACCAGTGGTGGACGAAGTACACTAACTACGTACTTAAGTGAAAGTATAGATACCTTGTGTAAAATATTACTCAAGTAAAAGTGGAAGTATGCACTTTGAATTTCCACTTGAGTAGAAGTATAAAAGTATTTGCCTTCATATATACTTAAGTATTAAAGTAAAAGTACCTTGATGAATTTATCGGTTCTAATGGCCTTTTATCATTTTCACGTCAAAGCTCCTGCTCAATCAACTGATATAAGGTGAAAATACTAATGCCACTGTTTAAATAGTGTCTTACATTTGTCTATTTAAAAGAGTAATGAAGCACAAAACATTGAAAGCTATCTATTGCCATTAGGTAAGACCAAGTGGTTATGAAATAACAGCACTAGAGAACAAGTATTTCATTTTACATGTATTTGTAACTTAGTTGCACATTTAATTAGTTGTAGTAAAACATAAGCTCCTTTACTATTTATTTAACAAGTCAAAATTCTAGTGGCTAGAACACTAGCTTGCTTAACTAAGTGGGTGCGCAAACATGCCGGCTAGAATCACAAACACTCTTGAAAAAGTGTTGCCTGGCCTACCAATTTCAGTATTTACCATTTCAGTATGCAGGAAATATTCTACGAGCTTTCAGTGAAACGGTACTAAAGAGCATTCCCATGTATTGTATTGAATCGGATAGTCCATCTCCTTTTGAGCAGTGTGATACAAGCTATGCTAGCGTATAGCTGCTAGTTAACTAATTTAGCCGAACACACAATGCAGACAATGTAGGTTAAATTTAAAATAATTCGGTTGCTAGTCATCAAACCTTACCAGAATAAAAATAAGTACTACTCAACGCGTTTTTTCAAATTGGAGGTCGAACGTTAAAAAAGAGGATATTGTATTGTACTTAGGCAGGCAGAGAAGACACTTAAAACAAAATAGTCCTTCTTCCTTTCTTCCTATTCAAAAGTTTGCCCAAATAAAGGCCAAGGGACTTCAGGCAAATAAAGTGTCAGCCGTTTTCCCATCATTTCCATCATTTATGTAGCGTTAAGTAAGCATGAGCATAAAACATCCTCAAAATGCTGCAGTAACAAATTCAACGTAGCTCGCGCTCCACGAACGAACGAAACTGACGAAACTGAAAGGACTTCAGAGCAAATCGCGCGCTGAGCCCTGATTGGTGTGATTCTGCACTCGCTTTGACCTCTCATGATTTGATTCGCTTTGGTAAAAAGGAACGAGAGGTTTTACTAAATGTACTGGAGTAAAAAGTACAAATTTTCACTTTGAAATGTAGTGGAGTCAAAGTATAAAGTCTCACCAAATAGAAAGACTTGAGTAAAGTACAGATACATCTATATGCTACTTAAGTACAGGAACGAATTACATCTACTTCGTTACTGTCCACCACTGCTGCTGACACACGGGTCGACAGCGCCTCTCCAAACCAGATCAGGTCCTAATCTGCTCACGGACAAACTCGACTCTACTCGAGTCCACACAGCCTGTCCGTACGCAGTGACACATCCATCAGTCCTTTTTACACATGCTCTCACACACACATGCTCTCTTACACACACATGCTCTTTCACACACACATTCCCTCTCTCTCTCACACTCACACACACACACACTTACGTGCAGTCAGTCAGTCAGTCAGTCACACTAAACTCCTAAAAAAAAAATGTGGCCTAATTTAAAGCAGCTCTGACAGGCAAGAAGGGAGACAAAGAGGGACACACACAGAGGAAAAATAAATAAAAAAATAAACCTAATTTTCAATTTCCAGTTTTCTACGAAAGGCGAAGAACAAGGAAGTGGAGCTTCCAGGAACTGGACTCTGCCAGAAGTCTCTCCTCTCCCTCTCCCTCCTCCCCTCGTTCTTTCCTCTCTGAAAAACTTATCTATAAAACTGGCCGAATGAAATTTACAGCTCAGCTCTGAGAAGAGGCAGCTCTAATGGCTTATACAGCGTAACCCACTGCAAAGCCCTTATGGCAAACACACACTACTGCCCTCTCTTTAACACATACACACACACACACACACTACTGCCCTACTGCTCTCTCTTTAACACACACACACTCACAAACACACACACACTCCTGCCCTCTCTTTAACACATACACACACACACACACACACCCAACACTACTGCCCTACTGCTCTCTCTTTAACACACACATATACACACACACACTCTCTACTCCCCTACTGCACTCTCTTTAACACACACAACTGCCCTACTGCTCTCTCTTTAACACACACACACACTACTGCCCTCTCTTTAACACACACACACACACTACTGCCCTACTGCTCTCTCTTTAACACACACACACTCACAAACACACACACACTACTGCCCTACTGCTCTCTCTTTAACACACACACACTCACACACACACACACACCTGCCCTCCTGCTCTCTCTTAACACCACACACAACACACACACACACACACACACACACACACACACACACACACACTACTGCCCTACTGCTCTCTCTTTAACACACACACACACACTACTGCCCTACTGCTCTCTCTTTAACACACCACACACACACACACACACACACACACACGCCAGGGACAACCTGCAGTTTTTTTAAGATATCACGGCAATGGAACCATCACTACAGCTACAATTACACAACTTGTCACAACTTGTCAGCAACAGAGAGAAAACAAACTACAAAACAAATCAAGTAAACCCCATTTCCACAAATCTGTGTGTCTTATTATACACATTAATTCACACTTACTCAAGAACGTACCGCATTTATACACAAAGAGGATTATCAGCACACCACAGAGTGCGTGCAGTTCACCTACATAAAACACCACAGCTATAACAGACTACCTGAAAAACAACCAACCCTCTAACACACAAAGTAGATCACCCTCAGACAACTGTGACAAACTAGTGTGGATTATTGATTATCGATTTTGATCCTATCAATTAGTATGTTTCATTGACTTGTATGAGGGTGTATTATAATATGTATGTGTTTGGGAGTGTGAATATTTACAGTGTGGGCCGAGTATTTATGTGCGCACTAATCTATGAGCGTGTACGTGTTCTAAGTGCATGTGTCCTGCTCTGTGTGTGTGTGTGTTGTGTGTGTGTGTGTGTGTGTGTGTGTGTTGTGTGTGTGCTGTGTGTGAGCGCGCTCCTTGTGGCTGCATTCCAGACTCAGAGGCCATTATGTAAACCTTAAGCTCCAGCTGATCCTCCCTGTCAGTCAGGAGTGCCAGTTCCTAGAATGCTCAGTCATGTGACCCAGGTCATGTTGACCCAGGTCGTCCTACCGCTCACCACCAAAGAAAGAAGACAAATTCAGTAGCCAGCCACCTCTGACCTCACACGCTATAAATTACCTCTGCTGTTTCGACACACTCACCACAGGGCAGCCCACTTTGTGTTGGGAATACACACGTGCATAAAGAAACACACACACACACACACACAGTATAGATAAACAAACAAAACAAGCAAAACATTGCACTAAGTACAAAGGGGCTATATCAACCCCCCCTTACACCACACACACACACACAGGTATGAGCACAAGGGGTTACACACCAAATAGATCTGTATGTACTCTCTCACACACACACACACAAACACACACACAAAAGAAACAGTTATAAAGCACAAAGAGTTACACACAACAGATGTATTACTCACACACACACAACTAGACAGGATACACTAGGATAGACACAGACAGGAAGCACAGGCCTGATTTATTCTGACATGTCAAGATCAGACATTAGACGTCGATTAGCTTACCATACACACATGCCTGCACACACATATGCACACATAAACATGCTTGAGTACTCATAATACATAGTAAATACATGCAACATGCATACGGGGACGCACACGCACACACTCACAATCAACTCACACACACCACACAATCACTCACACACACAATCACTCACACCCACACACAATCACTCACAACGGGGGGCCTAGTGAGAGAAAAAAAGCATCTCAGTAAAGCTGAGCCTCTGTTGTCATTCCTCCTTCTTAGTGCTCACGCCCATTCCACTTCTCCTCGAAATCATTCCGTCTCCTGCACCAACCTTCCACTGCACTCCTCCTTCACTCCTTTCCTCAACCTCTCCTGCTTCACCTCCTCTTAAACCCTCTCCCTTCCCTTAACCTCTCCTGCTTCACCTCCTCTTAAACCCTCTCCCTTCCCTTAACCTCTTCCTGCTTCACCTCCTCTTAAACCCTCTCCCTTCCCTAACCTCTCCTGCTTCACCTCCTCTTAAACCCTCTCCCTTCCCTAACCTCTCCTGCTTCACCTCCTCTTAAACCCTCTCCCTTCCCTTAACCTCTCCTGCTTCACCTCCTCTTAAACCCTCTCCCTTCCCTTAACCTCTCCTGCTTCACCTCCTCTTAAACCCTCTCCCTTCCCTTAACCTCTCCTGCTTCACCTCCTCTTAAACCCCTCTCCCTTCCTTAACCTCTCCTGCTTCACCTCCTCTTAAACCCTCTCCCTTCCCTTAACCTCTCCTGCTTCACCTCCTCTTAAACCCTCTCCCTTCCTTAACCTCTCCTGCTTCACCTCTCTTAAACCCTCTCCCTTCCCTTAACCTCTCCTGCTTCACCTCCTCTTAAACCCTCTCCCTTCCCTTAACCTCTCCTGCTTCACCTCCTCTTAAACTCTCTCCCTTCCCTTAACCTCTCCTGCTTCACCTCCTCTTAAACCCTTCTCCCTTCCCTTAAACCTCTTCCTGCTTCACCTCCTCTTAAAACCCTCTCCCTTCCCTTCACCTCTCCTCTTCACCTCCTCTTAAACCCTCTCCCTTCCCTTAACCTCTCCTGCTTCACCTCCTCTTAAACCCTCTCCCTTCCCTTTAACCTCTCCTGCTTCACCTCCTCTTAAAACCCTCTCCTTCCCTTAACCTCTCCTGCTTCACCTCCTCCTTAAACCCTCTCCCTTCCCTTAACCTCTCCTGCTTCACCTCCTCTTAAACCCTCTCCCTTCCCTTAACCTCTCCTGCTTCACCTCCTCTTAAACTCTCTCCCTTCACCTCTCCTGCTTCACCTCCTCTTAAACCCTCTCCCTTCCCTTAACCTCTCCTGCTTCACCTCCTCTTAAACTCTCTCCCTTCCTTCCATATCTCCTGCTTCATCTCTCCCTTCCCTCGAACAATCACATCCTCTTATACTCTCTTCAAAAAAAAGAAAAAGAAATGTAAAACATCCTTTCAGTCTCTTTTCTCCTCTTCACTCTCTTCTCTCCACATCTATCTCTCTCCTGTGCTATCCTTCCTTCGGGCGGGCAGGCAGGCAAAGAGCGCAGCGCAGCCCCTTCCAAAAACACTAATATCCTGCACCCGCTGGACTCGCGCGCGCGACCGCACCACACAGGCAGGAAAAAGCAGCGCCGCTCCTTCCAGGCAGCCAGAATGACTGTTAAGAATTCCGCGGAACAGAATTCTGGGAATCCGAGCAGATGCTATGGAACTGCCAAACGAATGACTGCGCGCTCATGTTTGCCGCTCGCTGACTTCTTCCTCACCTCTCACCTCCACATTAATCCCTTTCCCAGTCCGGGCCCTGATTCGCACCAGTAAGAAACAGCTTGTGCTGCCAGACAATGCGAGTCCCGCAATGCCAGTGATGATGCGAATCATTTCTATGCCTCGAATTGCCCCTCCCTTTTTTCTTTCAACAATGTCAAATTTATACGGTGCGGTTGCCTTTAACTGACTTTCTCTGGAAGTGGTATAGGGAGTTTCACGAAACCAAAACACTGAATGCAATAGCTTATGTGTGTTCTCCTTCATGCTCTTGCAGGATAGCGATACGTAGTGTGTTGTGTGTGCTGCAGCCGAGTTTATATTCTCTTTAAACCCCATCGAGTATGCATGTACTATAGAGCCAGTGCATACAGCAGAGTTGCATTAGGGAAGGTATGCTGTGTAACTGCAACGGGGGATGTGCGCGCGGAGTAAGTCAAGCAGGGTGTATGTGCAGTGGTGGGCCGGGCTTCCAGCCTGAGACCCTGAGACTCTGGCACTCTCCCAGAACCCCCAGAACCCCCCAGCTCCCCTCATCCAACCGCACAGAACCAGGTCAGCGCTCACTCAGGCTTATTTATGTATACAAAAGCCACGACGATGTTCAATCAGCAACCATAAACAACAATAATAACATCAGCGACGTAAAACACACACACACCCCTGCCTTTCAGTCGGGGTTACTACAGCAGCACAGTATGTACACAGAAGTGGAACTTTGTGAGTGTGTGTGTGCATGTATGAGTGTGTATAAGAGAGAGTGCCAATAATGACAGGAGCAACAAGTGGTTTGTTAATCCTGTAAGTGGTGGAATTTCCTTCGAGGAGCCACTCTTCCTCTGAAATGTGAGGTTGGCTGGCACGCACACACACACACACACACACACACACACACACACACACACACACACACACACACACACACACACACACACACACACACACACACACACACACACACACACACACACACACACACACACACACACACACACAGTGAAGTTAGGCTATATCACCCACAGTTAGTCATCACCCCGATCACAAGTTAGATCACAATATAAATGTGTTATTGTAAAAGGGCTGCCTCAAAACTGTTTGGTTTCTGGAGACTCAGTGAGTAGAATGGGGGAACTGGGGAGTGGCACAGACAGCGAGTGAACGAGAGAGAGAGAGAGAGAGAGAGAGAGAGAGGGATAGAGAGGGGGGGAGAGAGAGAAAGAGAGAGAGAGACAGAGAGGGAGGGAGGGGAGAGCGAGAAAGAGAGGGCAGGGAAAGAGAGAGGGGGAAAGAACAGGGAGGGGGGTACAGAGTGAGAAAGAATATAAGGGGGGAGGGAGTAGGAGAGGAGGAGAGAGAGGGAGGGAAGGAAGGAAAGAGAGAAAGGGAGAGTGAGCAGGCATGAAAGAGAGTGAGAGAGAGCCAATGGGGATGGGGGAGAGAGTGTGTGGGCATGACAGACAGACACAGACACAGGGACAGAGACAAAGACGTCAAAAGAGAGAGAGAGAGAGGGGGACAGACAGGAACAGAGAGAAAGACACAGAGTGTGTGCAAAAAGACAGGAACAGAAAAAGACTTAGAGAGATAAGCAGAGATAAAGAGAATGAGAGAGAGACAGAGAGAGAGTAAGAGAGAGCAGC
>NC_045170.1:8109349-8114349 GCF_900700415.2 Clupea harengus | reverse complement strand
TGACATTTCCAACTCAGATAGTGACACTGTTAAGGCCCACGCACCAGTGGATTGTGTTTATCCGTGTTAGTGCTGTGCAATTTCAATAGCAAAACAAAGATTTTGCCCAGGTGTAAATCAGTTAGGCTTATACCAACAGCCTCTGGAGTGTACTCACAATACATATCTGTAAAGTTTACATCTAGATTATGTTATGGACTGTATAACACATAGCACAAAACACTAACCACTGGGGTTTAGTGCAAGCTGTCTGTGTGTGTCTCTGTGTGTCTCTGTGTGTCTCTGTGTGTCTCTGTGTGTCTCTGTGTGCTACATCTGTAATCACCTACGCTGAGGGGCTGTCTACAAGACAACAGCATGTATCGAAAACAAAGTTTTTCCTTGGCGTTTTCAAAGTTTTGCATCCATACGACATCGTTTTGAGAACTCATCCTCATCCGTATGGATTTGCAGCGTGACGTAAGTGAAGCATCGGCACTGTTGTTCACAAGCCTTTCGTGTTCCGAAGATTATATGATCACAACCACACAAAGTACAAAGGAGAAGAAAACATCAACTTGTAAACAAAACAAAAACACCAGAGCAAAGCACTTATGACGTAATTTAAGACAGAGTTAAAGCCAACTTCTTACAGATTCATTAAAAAGCCATTTTAATGAGCCACTAGGTCACCAGGTGCAATAAAATGAACGTTAAATGTGATGGGTTGACTGATGCGTCTGATGGGCAAGTTGGAGCCTAAACATTTCAGAATGCCTGCGACACATATCAGTCATTCAGTCATCCAACTCTTTGGTTTTAAACGATGATCTACAATGAATCCTGCCCTCTGGAATACCCCCTTGCTATGCACCAGTACATACATACCCACAATTCCCTGGTGTACTGCACACATGCGTCACAACATGCTAAGTCCATTCATGCACGGCCTACAAGTACAAATACACTAAACTGATGTTTAGCTTCAGCTTAAACACCTGATGCAACACAGCACAGCACAGGACAGCACAGCACAGCACAACACAACACAGCACTGGGCACATGGCACAACACAGATAGCAGCCCAGTGCCGTCAGTTGGACACTGCACAGAAACAGCTAGGCAAGTGAGATAAGGGAGACACTGAGAGCGGGCAGTGTCCTGACCACGTGCTCTGTGTTTCGTGTTGTAACTGCCACAGGCTACTATGGAGGCATTCTAGAGGCAGGCGAGATAACTGGTGAGCACATGTTGAATTTGATGTCCTCACTGTGTCGGAGTGAGGCTGATGTCACAGCGGGAGCTATATGCATGTATGCATGTTAGAGAGAGAGAAAGAGAGACCGTCTGTGTGTGAGACAGAGAGAGGGTGTGTCTGTGTGTGTGTGTGTGTGTGTGTGTTTACTATGCCAATCTTTTTTGAACATTTATAAAAACATCATGCCCTGTTGACCTTTGAGCTGGGTCAGAAACTATACTGCAAGCCAAATAACGGATTTAAAGTTACATGGTTGACTCACAGTAATTATGCATGAAAAATAGCAGCATTTACAGAAAAATGTGGCAGGGAGTCCAATGTCCTGGTGGAGTTGAAAAACTATTCTGTTAAACCACGAGGCTGGCACAGGAACCCCGGTTTTAGCCACAAATTAGCACGCCAGCCTTTCCAAGCTCTCTACGGGTGAAAACTTCAAAGTATGACAAGCCGATAAGTCAGCTTGAAAGGGAATAGAATAGCAATGGCCCGAGAACCATGACAGGTGATGAGAACCAAGGAGTCCCTTGAAGTCCTTAATGACTGCACTAAGTGATGGGTGAGGGTTGAATCCCCCCTGGTGAAGAAAAAAAAAAAGAAAAACACTCCAGAATTTTTTGTAATTTCTGGGCCTCCCATCATTACATTTACATTTACATTTACATTTAGTAATTTAGCAGACGCTTTTGTCCAAAGCGACGTACAAGGGAGAGAACAGTCAAGCTAAGAGCAATAAAAAAGCATGGTGTAACAATAAATACTACTTTACATGAGAATTAGAAAAACAACAACCTAGAAAAGAGGAAAAAGAAGTGCAGGAATGTAACTGCTGAAGTGCAAGTTAAGCGCTAGTCAGGTGCCAGTTAGGAGGGGAGGTGCTCTCTGAAGAGTTGGGTCTTCAAAAGCTGTAGATATAGCTACTGATAAAGATAATCTTTCTTAGCAACATGAAGCTGCACCAACCACCAGTTACAACACTGACGGCCAACGGTTAACCCCATCAGAGGCTATGTGCCAAATGGTATTCCATGCCCCCCCCCCCCCCCTGTGACCCTGTAGCAGCAGATCTCTGTGGCTTATGGAAATTACCAGAGGACGCTCCTCTCCTACCCATCCACCCCGCCCCCGCCCCCGCCCCCGCCGCACTCCCAGGCTCTCATGGGAACACAGCCTCAGGCCACACATCCAGCCACTCCTCGTTTAATCCAGTTATTACCGATCCCTTGCTTTTATCATTCGTTTAAAAAAAAAAATGGCTCGAGAGGACAGCGCTACAGGTCACTCTACTGACGGGAGGTTCACATCTTTTTTCCGAGAAATCAATTTCTGGCCATGGCTGTCCAATAAGGAAATGAATAGGTGTGTGTGTGTGTGTGTGTGTGTGTGTGTGTGTGTGTGTTTGTTTGGGGGGGGGGGGCTTGCTTCCTGCAGTCTTTCAATGAGTTAATTAGAGTGAGACAATGAAAGAGGAAAAAAGAGCGAGATTGGCCGGACGAGAGCGAGAGATTGGGGGGGGGGGGGGGGGGGGGGATCGGGTAGATCTGAACAAAATCAATCTGCTATGCTGATTGGGCCAAAAAGGCCTAAAGTCGGGCAGAACAGCAAAAGAGCAGAGAAAAGTCGAGTGGATTAGCAAAAGGTGTTCAAAGGGGTTGGGACACTTTGACGGACTGGCACTCTGTCAAAGGAGAGTCGGAGCTGGGTGGGTACAATGTGCTGCTCCAAATCCTGAAAATAAGGTCAGAATCTACCCAGTACATTCCAAACAGACAGACCCCACACACACTGACCACACACACTCATGAATGAACACACACACACACACACACACACACACACACACACACACACACACACACACACACACACACACACACACACACACACACACACACACACACACACACACACACACACACACACACACACACACACACACACACACACACACACACACACACACACACACACACACACTGCTTGTGATGGTAGAATGGAGCCCCATGGGTCTAGCAGTCACATGTTGCTCTGGCTACACAGGGATTCAGGCACTGGGACAACACGGTGAGAAGACTGATGGGTCACTCAACCTCAAAACTTCACCAAACACTAAAAACATGTCGGAGTACATGTCGGAACAGACTGTCTGTCAGATACACACACACACAAACACACCCACAAGCTCACACAAACACACGCACACACACACACACACACACACACACGAGGAGCACCAGCCATACGGTGTGAAGAGTGAGCAGTCCCGGGCAGAGCTCTCGTCCATCCCTAGTGTAGCCGCTGACGCTGAGAACTGGGGCTGAACAGCGTCACTGGAGGCCCTGTTCCCATTCCCCTGACCAACCACTCTCACTCCCTCCCTCTCTCACACACACGCACGCACGCACGCACACACGCACACACAGACACACAAACTATGCCCCATTTCTCTCACTCTCTGTGAAACCAGACTTTATGTAACATCACAGTGTATACAATACCCCCTTCTCTCCCTCTCCCTCTCCTCTCCCTTTCTTTCTTTCTCTCCTTCGCCCTTTTAATTGCAGTTTCCACCCGGGAACATGGGGAAAGCATGGCGTATTGTTTATTTTTAGGTGAACACAGGGAAGACAGAGATAGTACAAAACAAGGGAGAAAAAGAGTTAAAAGAGGTAAAAGGCAGGAGAGGAAAAGAGAGAGAGAGAGAGAGAGAGTGTGTGTGTGGAGTTTTATTTTTCACACATCAGCTGGCTTAAGTTGTTGTTACAGTCGGTCAGAGGTGACAAGGGCCTAACCTGAGGTTCTTAGCCGGGCAAAGCCGGCTGACTCGGACATTTGACATTTAGTGACATTTAGTGACATTTAACACCTGGCCAGAAAAGCATTAGTCTTTTGTGGACCCGAGCAGGAGAAGGGGGGAGCATGGTGCAGCAAAGCCAGAATTACAAAAGGCCTAAAGACCCTGACACAGAGGAGTAGGGATCTATGGCGGCCCATAGGAGACACAGGCAGGAGGCTGACCCCACCCACCCCTGGTAAGGTGACACTGCTGCACTCAGGCCAAGTGCTGATAAATGTCTTAAGGCTGAGTGTGTGTGCATTTGAGTGCGAGAGGCTGAGTGCAAGTGTCTGGCTGTGCTATTAAGACTAAGTGCAACATACGAGTGAAAAAGGGGGGTGGGGGGGGGGGGCAGTAGCTGGGTTACCATTCAATGCATATTTCAAGAGCATTCATGAAAATTTGGCTAAAGAAATTGCGAGTCTGTGCGCGTTTCCATCTGCTGTGTGAGGCAAATTAAAAATGAACACTCTTAACACGGAGTTGTGAACAGCTGTGGGATCAAAACATAAGGTTGTCAGGGCAACAAAGGAAACATCTAAGAAATATATAATGGAATAAACCCGTTTCCATCAACCTTGGTCGCATTATACCCTATACGAATCGGAAGTCGATCCACCCCCCTCTAGCGAATCGATTTCTTATTCCATTTACTGTTCATTTCAACCGTTTCCACTCAGGATTTCCTTTTCCAATGGTCAAAGTTTGAATCAAAAAGTTGGATAGAAACCCAGTTAGTCGCAGACTGAGTCAGCACATGCCTTTAAACACCTCACCTTCAATCCTAGCTTTTCTTCCATTGTTTAAAAGACCCAACCCCCCTTACTAAAACAATCTGAGCTTTCCTGCTGGGGTCTGGAAGAACTAGCCGACTCAGCACCTTGCTGTGTGCCGCCATTTTCTTACACCTTCACCCCATTCTCAACTCAC
>NC_045170.1:8100329-8102829 GCF_900700415.2 Clupea harengus | reverse complement strand
TGAAGGGCTTGTCTGTAAACAGCCCTTAAGCCTTTATAAACCTAGCTGTGAGTTAGCGGAGTGGGAGAGAAACCAACATGAACGAAGAGCCCATGTGGCAGGTAGTTCTGCTGGAGAACCGGGGGCTTCCTTGGTGATGTTAAATGCTCTTCTTCTTGATCTTCATCTTCGTCAGGCACTGGTGCATTTAGTCAACAGAATCATCATCTGGACCGCTGTGTAATGATGTGGTCTAGGCAGAGATCTGTGCAGACCACTGGGATGAGGTCCTCAAAACCAAGACCAAAAAAAGGGAACCGCATCCATATGAATGTAGAACGACAAAATAATTCCTATGTGACTGAATCGTTTGGGAGTCCTGGAGTATGAGTGCGCCACGTGCGAGCTACATGTCGTAGGGCAACAGAGAAATACAGACATCCAAACAAAAGTGGAAGCTACAAAGTCAGAATATCACATGGGATAAAGGAAGTGTGTGTGTGTGTGTGTGTGTGTGTGTGTGTGTGTGGAGACTTTATAGGCAGAGGGTTTTAAAATGGTTTGCGTATATGTCATCTGTGTGCGTGAGTGACTATGGTATGTGTGTGTGTGTGTGCGTGTGTGTGTGTGTGTGTGTGTGTGTGTGTGTGTGTGTGTGTGTGTGTGTGTGTGTGTGTGTGTGTGTGTGGGGGGGGGGGGGTTGTTGGGGCACCTCCTGAATCAGCTTTAGGCTTTGGTCTCAGAGGCCTCAAATATCTTGCGCTGTTAGCCTGCGGTCACATACAGTCACATGAAAGCCCACAAGCACGCACACACACACGAACATAAAGAGAACACATGAGAACACAAACATACAGTAAATACACACACACACAAACAAAGAGAACACATGACAACACAAACATACAGTATATACACACACACACACACACACACACACACACACACACACACACACGCTGTCACACACAGCTACAACTAAACATACAGACGCACAACCTTTTGAGAAGTTTGAGTACACAACATCTTAAGGAACGTTAGCAACTTCAGTAAGCTCTACTGATATAAAACTTAATGCTGATATTAACTATGCGTGTGTCCGTTCATATATATATGCGTGTCTGTGTTCAAGGGTGTTTGTGTGTGTGTGTGTGTGTGTGTGAGTGAGTGTGAATATGCATGCATGTTCAAAGCAGTTGGAGAGTGTGTGATCAGTGTGTGATTTATGGGTTGCCTATCTCTTTGCGTTCATTTCGGGTAAGTGTGAGCAGGTTCCGGCCAGAGGCTGCCACACCGCATGTGGACGTGAGTATGAGTAACGCAGGACTGTTCCTGGAACACACGCGCACGCACACGCACACGCACACACACACACACAGCATCACAAAGCTGGGGGGTACCAGATAGATCGGCAAGGCAAGGCACTGAAAGATCAAGCGAGTCCCTTCATGTATAAAGCTGTTCCTAATGCAGGGTAGGAGTGTGTTTATTGCACTGGAGTGTGCAAGAGACGGAGAACTGGACAGATTGCTTAGAGTCTGCATTCCATCAGCAGAGGACAGAGACAGAAACAGACACGGAGACATAGAAGGAGACAGACAGCAGGGGCAGAGACAGAGACAGGCAGAGACAGAGACATAGAGAGAGACAGGCAGAGACAGAGACATAGAGAGAGACAGGCAGAGACAGGCAGAGACAGAGAGAGACAGGCAGAGAGAGAGACAGAGACACAGACAGAGAAAGAGACAGATAGCAGGGGCAGCTCTGGCCACTGGGGCCCAAAGGCACAAACACTATAAATAAACAAAGTGTCCAATTCACAAACAACCCAGAATAGCAGCAAAACACTCACACACTCACACACACACGCTCACACACACACACAGACCCATAAAACACAAACTCAGCTGACACACAGACACGTCTGACAGATCACAAGACGGAGACCGCCACCTGAGGGGTTTAAAGCCTGAGCCTCGGCGGGCCAACAGCGCACATCCCACCACTTCACAAGGCGGGAACACGGGAAAAACACGGGAAGCACACGGGAAGCACACGGGAAGCACACGGGAAGCACACGGTTCTTGAGAAACGACACTCGACATCCCCGAGGAGCGGGCGGGCGGGCGGCCGGCATTGAGAGCTCCGTGTGAGAGAGGTGCATAAATAGAGGTTTGTTTTGAAGGCCGGGTGTGTGTGACGGACGTGTGGGTTGTGGGAACGCGGCTGATAGCATCTGCTGCAGGAAGGAAGGGTTCGGAAACCTGGCGCATCTCCACGGAGACGTGGCGGCCGTGTGAAAAGGGAAACCGAGGCGCTCGGGACGGAAATGTGGAGATTCAGAGAGGACAAGGTGGGCTGAGAGGGAACAAGGTCCTTCCAGAGCGTCTCGGAAAAGGAGCAGTCACATAACACACACACACACAGTTACGTAACACAATCTCAACACAATCTCAAACTGTTTCCACTGATAATTTGTTTGGCTTTAGTATCCATTAATCTCAGTATGTGTGCATGTGTA